>NC_087158.1:30107039-30122039 GCF_035594125.1 Scylla paramamosain | reverse complement strand
GCCCGATGACGAAGCGCTGCATTCATCCTTATCAGCATCTCCTTCAACTCGCAAGCCACTATTGCTATCACGCTTCTCTACTATCTACTCTTCCTTTCCTCCCTATCGAGCCCTTCCTCTCCCTTACTTTATTTATAACTAATCATCCTCTTGAGATCATGAGTTATTACTACCTCACTCTTCCTTCTTCTCATTTTCCTTCTCCTCCTCTTCCTTTCCTACCTATCAAGTTCCTCCACTCCCTCTGTTCATCACCCTGCACCTACCTAGCCTTTAAAACTCACTTACCAGTATTATATCTCACTCTTCTTCCTCCTCTTCCTCTACGTCCTCTCCCTCGCGTCCCTCCCATCCCTCAATTAACATCGTCACATATTAATCTATATATATCCCTTTAAACTGCACTGCTAATATTACCAGCCCTCCTTCCTTCCCTCCTTTCCTTCCTTCCTTCTTTCCTTCACTCCTGTTCGTATTCCTCCTTTATCTCATATTTTTGCTCATCATCCCTTCGTACCCTCTCCTCTCCTCTCCTCTCCCGCTCCTTCCCTCACACCTTTAAGCGAGCCAGCAGCGTGAGGCGCCCCGGGTCACTCTACACCTGTATAGATTAACCTACATAATGAAGCGGATGCTGCTGCTGCTGCTGCTGCTAACTGTGTGATCCGCGGGAGTGCTTCAACTGACGGCCAGGGCACAGGGAGGGGATGGGTGTGGTGGGAGGGTGGGTGTGGTGGGGGGTGGGTGGGTGAGAGAGAGAGAGAGAGAGAGAGAGAGAGAGAGAGAGAGAGAGAGAGAGAGAGAGAGAGAGAGAGAGAGAGAGAGAGAGAGAGGAACAATGAGGATCAGAGCAAAAGAAAGGGACAGAAAGAGAGGAAGAAAGAATGAAAGAGAAAGAATTAGAAAGAAAAGAAGAAAACAAGGGAAGAGAGAGAGCGTGAGAGGGGAAACTTAATTGAATTATAGACCGCATCATATATATATATATAGAGAGAGAGAGAGAGAGAGAGAGAGAGAGAGAGAGAGAGAGAGAGAGAGAGAGAGAGAGAGAGAGAGAGAGAGAGAGAGATAATGGAAAAACTCTAAATATATGAGATTTAAGCACAAAATTAGCAAAAAAATGCAAGAGGATCAATAAACAAAGCAGAGAATAATAAATGACAACACATCACCCCCCCTCCCCGCCCACGCCCCGCCCCGCGCCTCCTCACCCATCCACACCCAACAATGCCGTTCCCTTCCTGCTCCTTCCCGCGCACCATAGCTCCCTCTTGTCCCTCTTCCCTCCCTTCGCCTGCGCCTACTCCCCCGCCCCCTTCACCCACTGCACCCCATCCATGATTAGTGAAAAAAAATATATTAATGATTTCCTACATAATTAACAAACTACGGATTCTCGATTCATTACAATGGCACACACACACACACACACACACACACACACACACACACACACACACACACAATCAGCGGTCAACTTCAACCTTCACACACAAAAATCGCTTTCAATCTTTGCTCGCTGGAATAAACTCACGTCTTTAAATCAGTTTTTTTTTTTTTACTTCTTTTATTTTTATTTATTTATTTATTTTTTTTTTCCATGTATAAAATCTAACTGAACGTGGCCTACTTTTTCAGTCTCCCTCTCCCTCTCCCTCTCCCTCTCCCTCTCTCTCTCTCTCTCTCTCTCCCTCCCTCTTTCTTTCTCTCTCTGTATAAAACAAGTAAAAATAAATAAAAAACTGGAATGAAAGAATACATGAAGGACGGAGGAAAAGAATGGAAAAGAAAGAGAGAGGAAAAGAACAAAAGTAAAAGAGCACAGAGAGAGAGAGAGAGAGAGAGAGAGAGAGAGAGAGAGAGAGAGAGAGAGAGAGAGAGAGAGAGAGAGAGAGAGAGAGAGAGAGAGAGAGAGAGAGAGAGAGATGAATAGACTTGTACAGCAATTATGTGCTAAGTCCTTACATTATCTTTTTTCCTTTCGGTCATTACGCGAACTGATCTTTTGAGGAGACGAAGCAGTAGTCGACAAAGGGAAGAGGAGGAGGAGGAGGAGGAGGAACGACGAAAAGAAAGGAACCATGGATGAGAGAGAGAGAGAGAGAGAGAGAGAGAGAGAGAGAGAGAGAGAGAGAGAGAGAGAGAGAGAGAGAGAGAGAGAGAGAGAGAGAGAGAACTCAACGAAATAGATGGATGATGAAGAGAAACGATGGAGGAAAAGCACAAGAAAGAAAGTAAAAAAAAAAAAAGAGAACACACACACACACACACACACACACACACACACACACACACACACACACACACACACACACACACACACAGCGACACAGACACTCAGATAGGAAGATAAACTCAAACAGTCCTCCCCTTGAAAAAAAAAAAGACAAACACACACACACACACACACACACACACACACACACACACAACTCAAAATAAACTCCTTAACTTTCCCCAGCACGTAATTGCCGGAGTTTCATTGGCCTCACTAATTATCCAAAGAAGTGTAAGCGAGCACCCACCCTCCCTCTCCTCCCTCCCTCCCTCTGTGCCTTCGCCTGTCCTGACACTCCCATTGTTTCGGGTCATTATTCCTGCACAGGGCGGCAAGGGCAAGGCGAGGCGTCGTCAGCAGAATAGGCAGGGTCGCGAGGACTACACCAGGGCGCTGCGCTGAACGGTGACGTGGGAGGAGGAAGGGATGATGATGGTGGTGGTGGTGGAGAGGAAAAAGTGGAGCTTAAGAGATGGAGAGGTATGGAGATGGAAGGATTATTCATGATGACAGAAGGTGGAGTGCGGTGGTGTGTTGTGGTTGACGCTGGAAGAGGATGTGGAGGAGGAGGAGGAGGAGGAGCGACAAGACGGAAGAAAGGGATGAAGAAAAAAGAAATGTGGAGCTGAATTGGAAAGGTGGAGAGACTGTTTATTGTAGTGATAGTGGCGTGTGGTGGTGTATTGTGGTAGACAGTGGAAGAGGAAGCGGAGGAGGCGGAGCAGGACCAGCGAGGAGAAAACATGAGGTAAAAAAAAGCATGGAGGTGGAAAGGTGGGTAGGTAAGGAGATTATATATATATGGTGGTGGCGGTGGAAGTGTATGGGGTGGTGTTGAGATGGGTGTGGTAGAGGTGGTGCTAGTAAGGGTGTGATGGTGGTGGTAAGAGGGGGAGCCCAACCTTCAACCCCCGCCGTAAGAGGATCAGTTGCAGGGTCACTATTGTCTATCCTGTGTATTTTCTCGTCTGGTACGTTTAATATTCTAACTCTTTCTCTCTCTCTCTCTCTCTCTCTCTCTCTCTCTCTCTCTCTCTCTCTCTCTCTCTCTCTCTCTCTCTCTCTCTCTCTCTCTCTCTTGCATTCTTTCTTTCCTCCCCTCTCGGCTCCTCTGGTCAGCTTCGCCTGCATTTCTCTTCTCGTTTATTCTGATTAATACTTTGTCACCCATCATTTTTACTCGCAAATAAAACCATTAATTCTTCCTCCTACAAGTCATTTCCCAGTATTTTTCTTTCTCGGACTTCATTGTCAAAAGTGTCACTCGCTCTCTCTCTTAATTTCACGTTCGTCATTCATGATTTAGCTAATTTTTCCATTCGTTTTTTCTCTCAATCTCGGATATATTTTTTTCAATTACTGCGTCCACGGAGCGATGAGGGTGGAAGGAAACGAGATGAAGTGAGAGCATGGACGTGTGAGAGAAGCTGCAGTGAGCGGAGAGGAGGCAATGGGACGGTAGACAGGAGGAGGAGAAGGAGGTAGGCAGTGATGGACAGGTGGAAGGGACGAGACGAGACTGAAGGTGAATAAGGCCCCGGTGGAAGGAGACGAGAGGGGAGACTAGGTAGAGACAGGTGAAAGGGGATGAGTGGAGGGGGAAAGAGAGGCAGTAGGGCAGCGGGTCCGGGTGAAGGGAAGTGTGTGTAAGGATCGGGTGCAAAGTGGGAGAAGAGAGGGGGAAAAAGAGGGACAGTAGGTGGGCGAGAGATGGGTGGAGGGAAGGGGAGGCAGATAGAAGCACAGTAGATAGGTGAGGCACTGGTGGGGGAAGAGTGAGGGGTAGAGGGACTGATGGAGGAAAGGAGAGGGGCAGTAGGTGGGTGCGGCACTGGCAGAGAGGAGCAGGAAGGGTAGGCAGATGAGTACTGGGTGAGGGGCGCGTGGAAGGGGACAGTGGGACCAGGAAGGGGGTATGGAGGTGGGCAGAGAGGGGGAGGGGAGCGGAAAGGGGACGGTATTGCAGCACGCCTGGGCCGCCTCCGCTGATTGGTAAAGTTGATCACTCAGGATTTACCTCGAGGCCAGCGCGGCGTCTAGGGTCGACCTGCATCATGGACGTGGCGGTGTCCGGTCCCTCCTCGCGCCTCCTGCTGCTCTTCCTCTGCATGCATATCCCACGCTATGCCTACACCCACGCTCAGCCTGCACCCACGCCTCGCCGCGCCTGCCCACGGCCACAATCCACGAGGATCTTTGTCATTTGAATCACGTAACGCATCAGATAAAGAAACGCATCTCACTTTCATCAAATTCGCTAGACTTTCTGATTAAAGGCAAATAGATTCATTCTTCTTGGTAACTTAATAGAAATCACGAAATTTGCGAAGTATTACTAGTAAAACTAACTCCACATCACACCTTTGTGGAAATAATAGAAGGCCAGGAGCGGCGCTGAGGCTTAGCGTAAGAGACTGGGTGGCTGGAGGAGCGACACAAAGGATCATGATCAGCCTCGGCAATAACGTCTCGTCTGCTTCATTCCATCCCATCCCGTCTTGCTTGCCGCCCTCCTGTACCCCGCTGCACCATAACACCCACTTTCCATGCTTCCTCCGCCACACCAGCCCGCTGCAGCCCACCCCACTGTGCAGCGAGGAGCCTCCCAGTGGCCCCTCGCCTCGCAACACCCACGCGGCCGGAGCGAGCGAGGCAGGGGAGCACTAGCAGTATCAGGTGTGGACGCGGCCCGGGAACCAGCGGCTGACAAAGGCCCGGCCACACCACACAACTTCTGCAACAACTTGTGAACGGCTGCGTGTACAGTGTGTCACCCGCAGAGCGAGCACGAGAGGGTGGAAGATGGAGGGTGCAGGGGAGGCAAGATGACGAGTAAGAGGAAGGAAGAGAATGAGAGGAATGAGGTACGAAAGGAGGAAGGATGGAGAGCAAGGGGAAGATGAGGGAAGACGACGGGAGGGGATGCAAAATGAGAAATGGGAGAGATGAGATAGGAAAGGAGCAAGGATGGAGGGCAGGGATTAGAGAAGCAATGGAGAGACGGAGGGAAGGGATGCAAGAAGAGGAATGGGAGAAGGAGGCAGAAAAGGATGAAGGATGGAGGGCAGGGAAAAGAAGAGGAAAGGAAGGATGGAGAAAGGAAGGACAAGACGACGAACAAGAGAGAGAAAGGAAATGAGTCAGGTAAATGAAATACAAAGGAGGGATGGAAATGAAGGAAAAAAGTGAGAGGCGTAAAGAAATGAGAAAAATAAAAGAATGAGAAGCAGGAAACAGAACAAACACACGAATAAAAAAAAAACAGCCATTCTTCCATTTCCATTATAATTTTCACTCACTTCATCCATGACGCATCCTCTCCCTCTCACTCTCTCTCTCTCTCTCTCTCTCCCTCTCATCCTCCCTCTCCCCTTTATCACCTCGTTTGCCCCTCACGAGCCTCTCACCCACGTACTCTCCCACCCACCACTCCTCGTCTCCCTCTTCCCCTCAGCCCCTCAGGCACCGGACCACTTGACATTTACCCAGTCAGCCCTGCGGGGTTACTTGGGGGAAGGAGAGAGGGGGCGCCGCGCCTTACAAGGGAGATTCCTATTGTGAGAGGTTTTCCCGTGTCACAGTCAGGTAAAGTCAGTCAAAAGTCGAATTGAGCAGAAATGTGGAAAAAAAGGAAATCTTGCCAGAATGACGAACACAGAGAGAGAAGAAAGAAAAATGGATTTATCAGCTGGTCTCCGGGGACGAGTGGTGCCGGAGTCAGACCCTTTGGCACTCCCTGGGAGGAAGTGCCACTGTAGTAAAGCAGATGACTCCGCTCTTCTCCTCCTCTTCCTCCTTCTCCTCTTCCAGTCTTGTTTAAATTTTTACTTTCCTAACAATCAAAGAGTAAAGCAAAGTGCAAAAGGTCTGTTGCTGTTTGTTTTTCCTTTGTTTTAATTTGTATTCCCTTTGTCTTTTCATTGTATTCTTTTTCCTCTTCTTCTTCTTCTTTTTATTCTTCTTCTTCTTTTTCTTCGTCTTCTTCTTCTTCTTCTTCTTCTTCTTCTTCTTCTTCTTCTTCTTCTTCTTCTTCTTCTTCTTCTTTTTTTCTTCCTCCTTCTCCTCCTCCTCCTCCAATTCTCCGTACTTTCTTTCTCTCCTTCACTCTTCTGGGTCAACAAATCTATCACTTCTTGCTTTTTTTTCCTTTTATTTGCGTTTCTTCTCGTCTTTCTCTTCCTCCTCCTCTTCTTCCTCATCATCATCATCACACCCACGCACTGCCCAACTACGTCATCTTCCACATCTGTTCCTCTCTCTCTCTCTCTCTCTCTCTCTCTCTCTCTCTCTCTCTCTCTCTCTCTCTCTCTCTCTCTCTCTCTCTCTCTCTCTCTCTCTCTCTCCATTCGTCTATTTCTGGCGAAGCTTTCCTTTCCTTTCCTTCCATTCCCTAGTATTCCATTTTATCTAAGCCGCCATCTTTGATTTTTACCTCTCACCGCTGGCTGGTACTGTGTGCTTTAACGTGTGTGTGTGTGTGTGTGTGTGTGTGTGTGTGTGTGTGTGTGTGTAGAGGGTGGTGTAAGCTTCTCTCATGTTTGTTTCAGCAAGTTTTCATGTATTTTTTTTTCTTTTTCTGTAATCTTGTTCGTGGTCTTGTTATAAAGTCCCAGTCTCTCAAAGGTCTTGTTCGAGTCCCTTAAGAAGAAGCAGAGGCAAAACTGATGAGCGGGGAACGAGTACTGGGTAGTGTTGGGAAGAAATACGTGGAAAGATTTAATTAACCTTCAGTACCTCGATCAGCTCTCATTCCCCCTCCCCCGCCCTCTCTCTCTCTCTCTCTCTCTCTCTCTCTCTCTCTCTCTCTCTCTCTCTCTCTCTCTCTCTCTCTCTCCTGGATCAGTCCATTGCAAGCACACACAATGGCTGGAAATTCACTTATCTGCGAACACTGGAGATTAAGTCTTCATCAAGTTCTCTGGGGCAAATTGCGTTGCATTTCTGTATTACATATGTGTGGAGGGTTTTTTCTGCCCAAGCCAAGGACAACTACTTTTTTATACGAGCACCAACGTATTGAGTGACGTGACTTGTGACGCGAATCTGAAAGGCGACGCAAGGAAATGAACGAAGGTCGAATGAGGATGATAGGTTAAAATACACATTTTTGATAGGAATTGGTATGTGTAAACCTTGTGCATGTCTGTGTCTGTGTGTGTGTGTGAGTGTGTGTGCGGATGGGTGGGTGTATGTATGCATGAGTGTACGAGTGTGAAAGTTTCCCCTTGCTTACCGCCCACATCCACTTCACTAAATCTCAGTTCAGCCACACCTACGACCACCACCACCACCACTACCACCACTACCACTACCGCTCCACACTCACGCATTGCTCTCAGCCTCTTCCCACGCACACACACTCCCGCACAGGGGCTATCAATAGAGTGGAGTTATAAATAGACACACCAAACAGTCATACACGCTGCCACTTCTGCTTCATATTCTGGCGCAAATTATGACAGGCAGGCCGTCCACTTAGGGCCTCACTGGACGCAATACTGTTCCCCTCAGTGGCGCGGCGTCAGGGAAAACCTTACTAGTAATTGACTCGATGGCTGGAATCATGAGGGTGTTGACGATAAAGGAAGGGGAACATGGGTTGTTGTAAAGACAGTACCTTCCATTTGGCTGTTTTTCTTCAGGGCTGGCACCTCAGTAACTCTTTTTTTGTACCTCCTTTTTGTTGCCCTGGGCCACAACCCCTCTTACGTAAAAAAAATTACCACTACCACTATTACTAGCACAAACAACGACGACGTACTCAGAATATATTTTTTTCCTCCCTCCCTCCCTCTCTCTCTCTCTCTCTGTTTCTCTTTTTTTGCAAGACGAGGCAGCCCACCAGACTCTCCCAATGCGTGTATACATTGGGAGCAGAAAGGACAAACTCCACAAACTCTCGCACACTGTTCGCGGAAGGACGGACCCACACACACACACACACACACACACACACACACACACACACACACACACACACACACACACACACACACACACATAGTCCCCATCCCGGTCCAGGTACTCGTACACAAGTGGGAGAGTTCCAAGATGATATGTCTGGCCTTGTTATCCGCTGACCTCCGCCTGCTGAATATTTTGTGCCCCTAAGAGGTTCATTGACTTCCTTAATCGCGTTAATAAAAGGAGGAGGAAGACAAGGAGAGGAGGTGGACGAGGGGAGATATAAAACAATGTCTATGAGCTGAAGACGAAGGAAAAGAAAAAAAAAGGCCAAGACGGAGACGAAGACGAAAAATAATAAAGAAAAAAAGGAAGAACGAAAGAACAAAAGTAAAAAAAAAAGATGAAGAAGGCGGTAAACAGAAAAGTTTTCTCCACCACCACCACCACCACCATCACCGCCAACAACTACAACAACACCAAAGCTGAAAAGTCAAGGTGGGGAGGAGAAGCACGAGATGGTGAAGAAGAAGAAAAAAGAAAAAAGAAAAAAGTGTAAAGAAAGAAAAAAAAAAAGCAGCGTCTTGAAAAATGTATTGACTCATTGAAACACCCACGCAAACACACACACACACACACACACACACACACACACACACACACACACACACACACACACACACACACACACACACACACACTTGGCAGCGTAATCTCGTCTTACTGGTTCAGCTTCAGTGCCACTCACTGCACGCGTGTTATGAATAATGTCTACTCCACGTGTAGTCAATTAACACCCACGCACCCACGCCCACGCTGCGCTCTTACACATGCACACACACACACACACACACACACACACACACACACACACACACACACACACACACACACACACACACACACACACACACACACACACACACACACACACACACACAGAAAGAGAGAGAGAGAGAGAGAGAGAGAGAGGGGGGGGATAGCAGGGACTGACAGAGGGACAAACTGAGACAGGCAGGTAGACAAACTAACTGATTGAGACTAAGTGCCATAATTAATTCTGTTAGTTTAATTGGTTAAATAATGAACAAAATTAATTAATCAATTAATGCCAGAGAGAGAGAGAGAGAGAGAGAGAGAGAGAGAGAGAGAGAGAGAGAGAGAGAGAGAGAGAGAGATTGTTTTCTCTGCGTTGTTCGCTTGTATCTCTTTTCCTCCTTTCCCTTTCATTCCTTCCTCCGCCATTATCATCAGCTGTTCTCATTTCTCTTATCCTCCTACACCTGCTCCCCCTCTTACAAATCCAATTACTCCATCCCTCTCTTCCTCTTCCTCCTCCTCCTTCCCCTCCTTCTCCTTCTCCTCCTACTGCTAAAGCTATTATTACTTCTATCACTACTGTTACATCTCCTACTACTGTTCGTATCCTTTCTTCTTCCTCGCCTCGTCTTCCTTCTCTTCTTCTTACAATTTAATTTTCTTCTTCATCTGCATTGTTAGATCCGTTCTTGCTTCTTGTCTTTTCCTTCTTCCTCCTGTTCCTGCTGCTGACCCTCCTCCTCTTCCTCCTCCTCCTCCTCCTCCCGCTCCTTCTCTTCCTGGTCTATTTAATTCCTCGTCATCGTCCTCTCAGTTCTCCGCTGTTCCTTTCACCCTCTGTCGTCCCAAGTGGAATTTCACATCATGATATTTTCCTCACGAATGTTACAGCTTCATATTCTCTCTCTCTCTCTCTCTCTCTCTCTCTCTCTCTCTCTCTCTCTCTCTCTCTCTCTCTCTCTCTCTCTCTCTCTCTCTCTCTCTCTCTCTCTCTCTCGTGTTCTCTTTATATATCTCGCTGGCCGATGAACTTTCTTTCAGATTTTAAAATATTCATTATTTTTTACTATTTTCTCTCCTATTCGCACTCCTCTGGCCTCCTTTCTCTCTCTCTCTCTCTCTCTCTCTCTCTCTCTCTCTCTCTCTCTCTCTCTCTCTCTCTCTCTCTCTCTCTCTCTCTCTCTCTCTCTCTCTCTCTCGTTCGCTCGCTTGCTCGCTCGCTCGCTCTTTGTCTTATTTTCTCACCACATTAGCAAGTAAACTTAGCATCCAATTCCCTCTCTCTCTCTCTCTCTCTCTCTCTCTCTCTCTCTCTCTCTCTCTCTCTCTCTCTCTCTCTCTCTCTCTCTCTCTCTCTCTCCAGGTGTGTGTGAGTGTTTGTGTGTGTGTGTGTGTTCTTTTTAAACATAATATCACGTGACCTTCCACCACCACCACCACCACCACCACCACCACCACCACCACCACCACCATCGCCTCCAGCACAGATTAAGCCTTTGTCCAGCGAGCGTTTATTTTTCCCACACGTATGACATTTGCTGGCATTTTCCGCTTCTTTATTCGCGCCTCTGTGTTTTGCTTCCCCCTTTGTCAATCTCACCTGAGCCTCCAACTGACTATCTCCGGGTCTTCCCTTTGGCGAGTTATTACATACGAGAACACGGACGAGGACGAGGATGAGGAGTTGCAAGCGTGTTTCCCCAGTTGCTGATCGTGGGAAGTTCACGTCACAGCTAACACAAGGCGTGGGAGCAACGGTGGGGGTGAGGGGAGATCAGAAGCGAGGAGAACCAGGAACAATGAGATGAGGATGGCGAGGAGTGGATGAAGGAGGCTTAGGAGAAATGGGTAAAGAATATTAGAAGAAATATAAAGACGAAGGAAGAATAGATAAAGCGTACGGGAGGGACTGAGGTGTAGGAGAAAAACAGAAGAATGAAAGAGAAAGAAAACCGAAGGAGGAGGAGGAGGAGGAAAAGAAGGAGGAATAGGTAGTGAAAATGCAAGAGGCGTAAGAACAGTAGTAGAAAAATAGGAGAGGAATTAGATTACAAAAACGAAAGAGAGCAATTTGGGGGAAGAAGGAGGAGGAGGAAGGCGACAAGGAGGAGACATAAGATCAGTACAAGAAAAAACGAAGAATAAGAATACAAGACACGTAAAATAGGCAGACTAGACTTTGAATAAGAACAAGAATAACATCAATAGTAGAAATAGAAGAACAGGAGAAGAATAACAATATAAAGACTAAAACTGAGACAAGGAATAAAAACAAAAATGACGTGAGGAACAATAAAGAAAAAAGACGATTATGGAAGAAATAAGAACGCAAAGAAGGAAACAAAAAAAAAACATAGGAATCAACAGAAGGAATAAGAACAAAAATGACGTCAGGAACAATATAGAAAAAAGCCGATTATGGAAGAAATAAGAAGGAAAAGAAAAAAAACTGTGGAATGGAAAAGAATAAGCAAAGGTTGACGTCATAGAAAGAAGAAAGGGATAAAAATACGAAAAAAAAAACAGTAAAACAGAGTGTAGGAACAAGGATGACGTCAAACACACGAAAGTGGAAAATATGATGAGACATTAGGGAACTGAGACAAATAAGAATATGAAAAGCAAGAAATACGCGACAAATAACAAGGGAATAAAAGGGAAAACACATAAACAAGAAAATAAGAATATGAGAAGCAACTATAAGTATCAAAAGAAGAAAACGCAAATATACATATAAGGAGGAGGAGGAGGAGGAGGGGGGGAGGAAGAGGAGGATACATTTGTCCTGCAGTGATGAAGACGACGACTATGATGGAAAAGATCACACTAATGGTGATAAATGTGACTACAAGTGTAATATCTCCTTTGTACACAATTCAAACGCTTCTTTCTCCATGGTGGAAGAGAAGAAATTAAACACACACACACACACACACACACACACACACACACACACACACACACACACACACACACACACACACACCTTCCTAAGTACAACACATCCCACCAGCTTCTCTCTGCCTGACACACACACAGACACACACACACACACACACACACACACACACACACACACACACACACACACACACACACACACCGCCGCTCCTCAAGCTGCATATACGTACATATAATGGATATCCTTTTTATTTAATAACATTATCAGTGAAAACACGACAACTTTTACCATGCAACTAATTGCATGATACCACTGCAAAATCCTGAAAACTAAAGTTCAACTTTAACGCGCATCGCTTTATGATTCGCAACTAATGCTTGTATATATATTTTTTTTTCATATTTTGCTCGATGATTAAAGTAATGATTTCCACATTTTCTCTATCTCTCTCTCTCTCTCTCTCTCTCTCTCTCTCTCCTCTCTCTCTCTCTCTCTCCTCTCTCTCTCTCTCTCTCCTCTCTCTCTCTCTCTCTCTCTCTCGTCTATACCATCATCTCCATCTCCCTCGTCTACACCACAAAGCAAGGCCGCAGCTTCTCAAGGAACGTCCTCAAGGTGTCCAAGTGCCCGCCAGGTGTCTCCGCCTTACACATTCATGACACATTCTCTCTGATATTCGCCACACTTGTCTTGAGAGGCGGCAACATGCACGCCAAAGTCTGTCACACATGTTAGAATGATCCCTACCACTCCTTCCCCGCTTCAGCTGTACCCTGTCTCGTTCTCCTCATACTAAACATGCGCCCAAGGTGTGCCTCCCAAGTTAAAATTGTTCCCTTCCACGCCCCTGTTGTTTGTTTAATATGTATATATATATATATATATATATATATATATATATATATATATATATATATATATATATATATATATTTATATATATATATATATATATATATATATATATATATATATATATATATATATATATATATATATATATATATATATATATACGAGTATATATATATATATATATATATATATATATATATATATATATATATATTTATATATAATTTTTTTTTTTTTTTTTTTTTTTTTTTTTTTTTTTCAGAATCGATCTTTTGGTATGAAATTCATCCTAGTTTGTTACTCTGAAGCTACACCACAAATGTGTCAGCTTTCGTCTACTTGAGAGTTCTTCCTAATTGTTTCCGACAATAAGTTTATTTCTTAGTTGTCGTTTATCCGAGTCTTCTTTTGGACATCACATGCCTTGCACCATCACAGCAGCCGCCACTGTTACTGCCTCCACCATTACAACGACAGGAACACCATCACTGTCTTCACTATTATATCCCCTCTCTCTACATCCACACCCACACACACACACACACACACACACACACACACACACACACACACACACACACACACACACACACACACACACACACACACAAACACACACACAAACCATCACTGCCACCACCGCTATCCGCCCTAATCGCCACACCCATCATTCCCATCATCAACCATACACACGCGTCACCAAACGAGCGCTCAATTTCCCACACTGCCGCGACAAACTGCTTCAAACCAGTGCAAATCACGAGCCATGAACATAATCCCGCAAAATGCGGTGCCGGAAAGAGACTAGTATTCCATTGGTGCTGTAATGGCAAAAAAAACAAACACACACTTGCCAACACTGCAATGTTTCACAGGAGAATATTTCCCTAGGCGGGGGAGGCGCGGCGCCCTGGCTCACAGCAGAAGAATGGTGATTGAAATTTCATTATCAGCGGAGTGCGACGCGAGGGGGAGGAGAAAAAACAGGGGGAAAGTCATGGACGGTGGCATTGTGGCGTCCCTTACTGCCTGGCGGCTCCCCTATCCCCCTTAATCCTAGCTAACAGCTAATGGGGCGTAAAGGGAGGGAATGGATATTTACATGGAATTATAGGAAAGTATACACTTTATGCTTTTACGGGAAATCACCGATGCGATACGAGTCCAATGTCAGTACTGGCAATAATATATATATATATATATATATATATATATATATATATATATATATATATATATATATATATATATATATATATATATATATATATATATATATATATATATATATATATATATATATATATATATATATATATATAAATATATATATATTTGTGTGTGTGTGTAAGCGTGTGGCTGTGAGTGTATGTGTAAAGGTCAGTCTTGCACACAGGCGGGATTAATAAAAGCCTGATGCATTACTAATGTGTCGTCCACACTCACGTAAGGTCACATGCACACAGCAATCAGGATTAGTTTGGCCTCAAAACAGATAACAAATTGTAACATTAGAAGTTTGGATTAGTTTTAAATAACATTTACTCGCTTTCCTTGCATTACCTTCTGCACTGATCACAATAATCTCGCTTGTATTCTCTAATATTCCTGCAAAGTGTCACTGCAGCTCATGTCAGTGAGGTAAATCAAAATATTTTTACTAAACACACAACTTAGGCAGGACACGCCTCACTTTATACTGAAAAAAATGAAAAAATATGATAATTAGAACGAAATTTTAGGGCCGTCCGTGCAGAATGGATGGTGAATGAGCAAGATAGCAGCGCTGCCCAAGCTGCCTGCCGCCCTGCCTGCCGCCCTGCCTGCCTGCCGACCGACGCTGGTCTGCTGCCTGCCTACCAAACCACGCTGGCCTGCTGCTTGCCTACCAACCCCACGCTGGCCTGCTGCCTGCCTACCTGCTCTCTTCCAATCCCCCAGTAGCTACTATATAATCCGCAGTCATCCCGCTCCCACAACAAACATACGTCACAGTATGACAACATTCCTGTTTAGAAATGCAACATGTGAGCAATAAATGCAGGCTGTGCAAAGTTAAAGTTAACAGTTCATTGCACGCGTGACATTGGAGTGACATTACGATCACCTTTAAAAAAGTAAAAGCAAGTATGTTTGGGATGTGGGTTTTGTGTGTTTGGCACCGATGGATTTCTGGGTGATCCAAAGGCCGCGTTCAATAAATACCTTTGCAACAAGGCATTTCGGGTACACCTGACGGGAT
>NC_087158.1:30094539-30102039 GCF_035594125.1 Scylla paramamosain | reverse complement strand
GAAAACAAAAAAACAAACCATTACCACCAACACTCCTTTCCTCCCTTCGTTCCCTTCCGTTCCCTCCCCTTTCCTGGTCTTCATCTTCCTAGTACCCCTTTCCTCCTGCTCCTCCTCCTCCTCCTCCCCCAGCAGGCGATGATTGCATGGCGCCTTTAGCAATTTCCTCCTGTTCTCCTGCCCTAATGCTCTGAGTCGTTAAACCGTCTTAATACCTGTTCGCGTCATATAATTACTGCGCACCTTTTCACACTCGCTTTAAAAAGAGTAATAATATTTTAACGATTGGAAAATGTCATGCGGGGATTGAAGGACAGCAATTAACGTGAGCATTACGTGGAGACAAGAAATAGAGAAGTGCTGAGATGTGCTAAATGTGAAGGAAAAGTCATCGCATTCTATACTTTGTGATTTACCTTCTGATAGTTGCGTTGGGCGGAAGGCGAAGGTGGTGGGCTACCCAGTGGTGTAGTAGGAGGCTTGGCAGAGGGTTCCTATCATCCGTTACCCGTTTTCTTTCGCTGTAAGTCCATTTTCTTCTTCGCAGGTTTCAAGTCTTTCATTTTCTTATTTTTTTTTCTTCATGCAATTCCATTTTCTTTTCACTTATTGGTCTTGAAGTTAACCGTATTCATTTATCCATTTATTCAGCTACACGGTCCTGATCGCTTTCATTTTCTCACTTCGCATCACAAGAAAATAACATTTTCATTCTCCAAGGCACGTCACTATTCCTCGCCAGCCAGCAAGTGTCACAGAGAGCTTGCAGGAATACATATCAGCTCTCTCTCTGTGCCCCTTATAGCTGTCATTCCACACAATGGTTCAATCTGTTTTTTCTCTATTACAACTCAGCTCAGGAGGTGTGAAGATATAAACTGCTTCCCTGTAGATACAAAAAAAAAAAACACTATAAGAAACAAAACAAGGTATATGATTTAATAATTTCCCACCACTAACCCAAGTCAGATCAGAAATATTGTTAAGATGTCAAGACACTTCTCATATTTCTGGATATTATTTTGACTGCACTCTTCAGTAGGCCTTTCTTTTTTTTCAGCCTTTTTCGCTACTCTTGGCTCTTGACTCCTTGCATAATAAATAAATCAAAGAATATCACCCTCAAAAAATTTTTTTTAAATTAGGAAATCAGATAAAGCCTTAAGATCTAAGTTCCAGGAAGGTAAACATGAAATATTCACATCACGTCAATACTTCAATCCAGTTAATAATTCAAGGTGTACATTCTTGGAGCACGAGTCTGGCGTGTGCTGTATGTATTGCAAGGGGACACTGAGAGTCGATGGAAGGAAGGGTTGTTCGCGTGACGCTCTGACGTTCGCTAGCCAGGTTTTGATCGTTATCGTCATCATTATTATCATCAACATTCATTGCAGGACAAGTACTTTCCCCATCCTTTCTCATGCAACGAAAAGAAAAATATTTATGGTTTCTTTTCTCTAATCGTGTGGGAGTTATGAGAGTTGTCTGTGTGGCATCTAATCTCTTATGGTTACCTGTATTTTTTCAAGCCATTCCAGCAAAACATCTTTCCTTGTATGTCTGCCTAGCTCTCTATCTGTGTCACCTTCTCTTACCATCCCAACCTTACCATTTTTTTTTTTTTTTTTTTTTGGGTGGGGGAGGACTGGGCAAGAAGAGCACTGAGCTAAGGTGACGTAAAACAGTTATTTGAAAAAAAAAAAAAAAAGAGGCCCACAGAAGGTGGCAGTCCTAATATGGTTTTCAAAAAGAATCCAAAATTTGAGAAGTCTTGAAAGCTCCCTTCTATTACTGGAAATGTTCATCTATACATGTCTAATCTCTGTCTGTATTACCTACTCTTACCATTCCTAGCTTGCCATTCTGCTACTCAAAATGTCCATCTCCTTATATCCGTCTAGTTTTCTATTTGCTATAACTTTTTTTTACCATCCCTAACTTATCATTGTGCTACTCGAAATGTCATCTACTCGTATTGTACATCAGGCGCATGATTTGTGTCCTTGAGTCGTGTTCCCCTTAGAGACAGCGACGGCAACTCTCTATTCCTCTATGTTTTACTTTTTTTTTTTTTTATCATTCCTATCCTCGAAATGTCTATCTATTCGAATATTACGTCCGGCGCATGACTCATGGTGTCCTGGGGTCGTGTTCCCCTTAAAGGCAGCGGCGGGCGGCGGGCGGTGGGACGCTGACAGCCAGACTCAGGTGGGCATGTGGGAGGCAGTCTGGCGTGGGCTTTTAGGTTATTGCGATCTTTTTGAACGGCTTTTTTTCTAGTTTCCACCAATCAGATTTGCTCTCTGCTCTCCATTCAACAGTTCTTCAAATGACTTTGCTTCAGTTCAACAGCCCACTCTAGAAATTGCCCAATATTCTTATTCACCGGTGTCTCATAAAAAAAAAAAAAATCCACCAGTTTCCCTCGCTAGAATTTTCGTCTGTGCAATACGTAATTCACGCTCTTCTAACCTTCAGTATTCCCATCAACTTTCCCTCTCTCTCATCTGTCTCGCACTCCTAATACCAGCAAATATCACCAAATCACTGCACCTCTTCACACTCACACCATTACTAACAGCTTTAAACTTTATCACATTCTTGAAGTTGAATAAATTCGACTCTTTGTATTTAACTCCCGCCGCCAGTACTGTTAATATCGTATTAGCGTAGGAACGTGCTGTTAATATTCTTGTTCTGTCCACACCTCTACATTTCAAGGCACTCCCCGTTATGAGTTCGAGTTGCACTTTACTTTACCATCTACTCTGTCACACGGAAAAATAAAAACGTACATTAAAGTTCATACAATGTAGCACAACAAATTTTCAGTCGTGGGTGTGATGGCGGTAGAAAGTATTGTTAGTGTAATTTGAAATACAATGCAGGAATTTTAACTACAGCCTGTTGAATATTAATACTGGCATGTAAATTTTATCAGAACGCATTTTCAACTATATTTGATCGTGCAAAATTTATTTCCTTCCTTTGCGCGGTATCACCCATAAAGAAAAAGAAAGACAAAATTAAAAATTACTAACGCCATGAACGTGATTGATATATTCGCAGAACGAACCCGCCAGGCCAATGAGTAGAACTGAAAAAAAAAAAAACTCACACGATTTATAGAACTCACAGGAAACTTTTACACATTCACCCTAGAAGAGCAAAATAAAAAAAGTGTGTGTGTGTGTGTGTGTGTGTGTGTGTGTGTGTGTGTGTGTGTGTGTGTGTGTGTGTGTGTGTGTGTGTGTGTGTGTGTGTGTGTGTGTGTGTGTGTGTGTTAAAAAAAAAAGAGAGAGAGAAAAAACAGACAATCATACAAGAAAAGAATAAAAAGAATAGGTGTTGGGTGTTCGGCGGTGGAAAGCGTTACAGTGAGCAGCAGCATCGTGACAGTCACCGCCTCACCTGTCCACTCCCACACACCTGCCGCCTCTCCCACTCCCGTGTTGGCACAAGCGATCATTTCATTTTTCCCCGACTTATCTTTGTGCACTGAGCTTTTCCTCCCAGTTTACTTGGACGATTTTCTTCTTTCGCTTCCTTGTTTTTTTTTTCTTCTTTTTTTTTTTTAGGTTAAACTTTCTTTCCTCTTATCTTCTGTCTTTTACTCTTATAAATTCTACTTCAGTTTCTTTCTGGTTTCTCAGTCTCTTCCAGTTTGTTTCGTACGAAGCAATAACTTTTTTTCCTTCCTCATCTGCTCGATTCTTCTTCTTATTTTCGGTCTTTTACTTTCTATAAATTCCATTTCTGTTTCTTCTGGTTTCTCACTTCCTCCCCAATTGTTTTGTAGGAAGCAATAATCTCCTCCTTTCTTCTTCACCTGTTTGGTTTTCTTTTTCCTCACTTTTTGTCATTCACTTCATCACTATCTCATCTTCCATTGCTTTCCTTCCTTCTAGCTTTCCTTGCGTCCCCAACAAAACTATTTACCAGAAAACCAAGACGCTTAACCTTCCCTCAATACCACCACTGCTTCCCTTCTACACGGACCTCTACTGCCGGGCATGCTTCTCCAAACTGTCCCACTGGTTACTCAGATCAAGTGCGCCGCGAGTTGAGCGTCGTAATAAGCAAGGAATCTCACCCAGTCAGAGTTTGAGAGCCGCTTGTGGAGGGATCGGGCACAAGACCTCTAATCATTTGCTTGGCTTTGCTTGGCCGGATGAACCTCCTCCCTTCCCGCAGTCACGAGCCAGCACGAGGGTGACTTCGGAATTCGATTAGTCCTTCGTGTGCTGTACGCCATTCTGACAGATGACCTTCACCTTCACGGCAGTAATAGCAGCCTTTGTGTTTGTCTGAGGTGTGAATTTCTTTCTGTGTCGCTTATAATTATTATGAAAACGGGAACTATTTGATTCTAGTTAATGGAAGTACATGCTCAACACACACACACACACACACACACACACACACACACACACACACACACACACACACACACAATTATTTAGGGATGATAGACTGGGAGTTTAATGCTGCATCGCCCTTCCTTCCTTCCTTCCTTCCTCCTTTCCTTCCTTGCCAGAGAAACTTTCCAGGACACGAGAATGTACTAACGTTTATAGACAGAACTTCTCTCAGTCTTCCTTTAACTTTGCTATCTCCGCTTTAGAGTTGCTTCCAGTTGTGCCCTGATGAATACAAAGACAAGGCTACGGGAGGAGCAGTAACACAAATCGCTCTTGGGGATTTACTGTCTTACATAGCAAATTACTCAAAATTATAATCCTTGGAAGAGATTAAAATAATATATCAACTTAATAGGTGAATCTACTTATTATCTCAGTATTTTTACTTTCATAAATCATAATACGGACACGAATATTGTACTCTTATTTATGATCTAGCAAGGCATGACAGTGACAGGCTTGAAGTGTTGGAGTGTTGGAGGATATAACGACAATGCCTAAAATCTCATTATGAATTCAGCAAAGCACTCCAGTTATCAACACAAACACGCAAAACTCACAACATTCCAGCATTCTTGCCTCGTGAAGTGATCAGCTACCGACATTTTCATCAACTGGGTTAGCAATAATATGCGGCTGAGTAATTAATGTAATTGAAGGCTGAGGGTAATTACGTGATCAGTCATTATACAATATAATACCATCTGCATCTGTAAGTTAATTCTCTCACTCCTAAGTCTTCTTTTCCCATAATCTCTTACAACTTTTCATATCCTCATTTTTGTGCTGGAGTGTGTTAAATAGTTCTGTAGCCTAGAAAATACAAAATTAATCTTTTATTCTCTCTTTACTCCATTTTTCCGTACAAACTTTACCTTTATATTACTCTAAAAGTTACCAAAAGATGACCATAGCAGTCCATGTTTAAAGTATCAGGACCATATTCTGAAACACTCTTTCGCCTCACCTCCATTACTTTGAAAAGGCTCTAATTGAAGTTATGGAGGTTTTTTAAGGATGCTTCTACGATTCTAGTGACAGATTAACAAGATTTCTACATTATCAAAAGGAGAAATAGTCTTGAGAAACTAGCTAATCATCCCTGTGGCCTTTGAAAATAATCATGGTGAGAAAGCAAAGTGTTTTTAAATACAAGGCTTGGTGTTGCGTGGCGGCAGCGTAAGGAGATCAGGTCACGTCCTTCACTTCTAAACTTTGTGCCTAAAGTGAACCCGCGGCCAGACTGTGCTTCTTGGCGCGCGTCGTCACTCACGGACAGCAAACGTGACCTGTTACACCAAACCGTCCTGCTTCTAGTGTTGCCTGAGGCACTGGCTTAACACACTACTAAAGGTTTGAGGTGCTGTGTCCTACCGTTGTTCGCAAATAAAATCTTAACAAAGCGTCGGACAAAGATGCTATTTTGGCAATGGATATTTGAAACCCCAACCCAATTGACAGAAATATGCTTTGGTGTCATATGAGGATAATTAAGACAATAATAAGAGTAAGTTCAGGGTAAACTTAAGTAAAATTTACAGGCACTGGTAGCGAGAATAGGGATGGTGTCGTCATGATGGATACTCCTTCGATTCATTCTTTAGTGACGTCGATGTGAAGTTTAACTATGACCTAAGAGTAAACGCCCATCCAACCAGCAGTTCTGTCTTTTTGCCTCTCTCACACACACACACACACACACACACACACACACACACACACACACACACAAGACGATAGGTCACGGCACTCTAGTTCTAAGAATCACTAAGCCTAACGTGGTATTGACATTTTAAGAATATTTCTGTGCAGTAACTTGCGTCAGTACAACAACAGGACAGGAGTTCACTAAGTATTTCCTGTTGCTTCTTTAACAAAAATATCACGTCGCCAACCTCGTGAACAGTCAAGTAATTCACCGGTGGTCAATCAGCTGCAGTGGTCTGGTGGCACTGGCACTGCTCTGCTCAACTCGCGGAATGAAGAGTGTAGGTTCGATCCCGATAGTCTTGGTAGAAAACATAGGTCTCTTTCTCACAACCCAAGAAAGCTGTATGACCCCGCGACGCCATAAAGCAATCAAGGTTAGGCCATAATATCGGCAGTAGTGGAGCCAGGAAGACCACGGAGATGGCTAATGTTCCTAGAGGCGCCTGTCAAACAATATCAGAACATCAGAGTGGCCTCATCACAATGGCAGTCTGACTTTCTGTCTCTGGGTGTGACTTAGCCACCAGGTGGTGCAGGTAAGCCGCGATCTATCCTTCTCACCTTCTCCTTCCCGCCCCGTAGTCCCAGCACACACGCTGCGCCTCGTGCACATCATCGTATCGCCTTTAAACAGCACTTCACCCCAGGCACATCAATGACCACGTCAACACTGTAATAAAATCAGAGGCTGCAGGCGCTTCCTCGCCGCGATGAAGTCATACTGCCGACATAAACATAAATGAACAAATTCCCGCCGTCAGCAGGTGCTTCGCGAGGCCGCTGACCTCCGGGAAATATATTACAGCTTTGTATTGGAAGCGACTCACACTCAGTATTTATACTGCAAAAAAATATCCGCGATATGCTGTTTGAAATAATGGACAATTATATATATTTACTATATTTTATAAATAACCTAAGGAAAAGTTTGTGCGCTACACAAGAGCAATTTTATTCCCTCGATATTCACGACACAAATAATTATTCAAGTGTTGCATGAAAATGTGATATATATATATATATATATATATATATATATATATATATATATATATATATATATATATATATATATATATATATATATATATATATATATATGTGTGTGTGTGTGTATGTGTGTGTGTGTGTGTGTGTGTGTGTGTGTGTGTGTGTGTGTGTGCGTGTGCGTGTGTGTGTATCTATTTATTTATTTATTTATTCATTTATTTATTCATTTACTTATTTATTTTTTATTTAAGGCGTCATAGTATTCTTGTCCCAAAAATTCTCTCTCTCTCTCTCTCTCTCTCTCTCTCTCTCTCTCTCTCTCTCTCTCTCTCTCTCTCTCTCTCTCTCTCTCTCTCTTGCTACTGTCTGGGATCCG
>NC_087158.1:30014539-30089539 GCF_035594125.1 Scylla paramamosain | reverse complement strand
ATGGAAAGGAGGAGAATAATAACGAGGGGGCGTGTTGTTGTTGTTGTTCCTTTGTTGACAGTTTTGTTTGTTAGTTCCGAGTGTTAATTGTCGCTGCGGATTTGGTGTTGTGATTGGTGGCTGTGTTCTCTGCGGTGATAGCAGTGGTAGTGGTGGTGGCGGTGGTGGTGATGGACGTGGTGATAGTGGTGGAAATGACACTGGTAATGATGGTAATGGTAGTGACGGTCACTTTACACTTCCCTATCAGTCACACAGGTCTAGCAATCACCCATCTACATCACGCCCATTCATTTATGCACCAGAATTACCTTACAAGAAAGAAACTCCGGTGTTACGAAGCAAATAGCCGCCGGCCGTTCACCACCACAACAATGCCTGACTCCGCCCACTCTTCGTATAAAAAAATTTATCTCAGACCGACAGACGGAATAGGATCATGCAAACAGCTTCTTCTTGTAGGCAACGTCATCAGGTGGTGCTGGAATAAGTTATTAAATGTTCTTAGAGTTTTCCATTTGTAAAGAGAGAGAGAGAGAGAGAGAGAGAGAGAGAGAGAAAAAAAAAAGAAACTAAATGCCCACTATGTATTTCTCCACCAGTCTCTTCTGATGTTCACGTTCACAATTGTTGTACGGTAACACATTTCCAAGACGACAGGGACGAAACTCTTGAGAAGTAGCGTCTAATAGGAGGCAAGGATATTGTTAGGTGGTTACGTCACTAAGTATAGTTGGGAGTCCTTATTTATACATTACATGAGAGAAAAACGAATGCTCGCCTATGTATTCCTCCGCTAGTCTTTCCAACAAATTGCTCCCTCCTTTCCATGTCATAACTAAATATATTTGCATTCCACAGACGTCCCGTATGTAACAGAATCCTTTTTATCCTTACCTGACAAAATATCACGTACTTTTCTGATTGCATTTTCTCTGTTACTGTCGTCTCCTCTTCAAGCTCTCTCACACACACACACACACACACACACACACACACACACACACACACACACACACACACACACACACACACATACACACACACACACACACCTTTCAAAATTACAATGATAGAGACATAAAGAAAGAGACGGAGGGAGAAAAAGAAAGACAAACAGAGGGAAAGACAAAGAAAGAAAGAACGAGCGGGTGAGAGAGAGAGGGAGAGAGGGGAGAGGAAGGAGAGGTGAGGGAGGTGAGAGGGGAAGGAGAGGAAGCGAGGATAACGAGGGAGGGAGAAAGAGAAGGTTGTAATTATAATCTACGTGTATACAGTTGCCTACAAACTTACTGGAGAGTTTTTTTTTTTCTTTTTATCTACGAGTATATCCCCAGGGAGAGAGAGAGAGAGAGAGAGAGAGAGAGAGAGAGAGAGAGAGAGAGAGAGAGAGAGAGAGAGAGAGAGAGAGAGAGACGAAAGTGGGGTAAATATAGTTTTTGAAAGAAAAAGTGAGACTGAAGAAAGAAAACAGGAGTAAAAGAAAGAGAAAATGTGATGCTAAAGATGAAAGCATGTAATGAGAGAAACAGAGAGAGAGAGAGAGAGAGAGAGAGAGAGAGAGAGAGAGAGATTAACATGTTTCGTCTTAGCTTCAGTTTAAGGGAATATAGTTAAAAGTAATACTAAAACAGTGAACCCTCCCTTAATGTGCAAATCCCTGGAAGCGTGGAGATTACAGGGAGTTTTTCATCACCTCACATAATGGTTTAAAGGTTAGGTAGTAAGATTTCCCCTCAAAACACAACGCCGGTCAACTAAAACAACGTAAATCCATTAAACATAAAAATAACACCGTTTTCTATGTATATTAAACGTCTTTTGTCTTTAATTTTCACTATACACAAGCTTTGAAACACAAAGACCACTAAGAAAAAAACATACGTAAATCTATGATACCTAAGAATGACATAATTTTTCTATTTTAAACGTCTCTTTTTCTTTAATTTTCACTACACACATGCCAGAGCAGTCATGGCCATTTCTCTTCTGTCATCCAGTGTCCTGAATGAATAAAAGCCTGGAAGAATGAGAGCATATTTCAGTCGAGTAGAGAGACTTTCAAATCTCTAATCTGAATATGCACAACCACCCCAGTGAAAAGCTCCGTGATGGATGAGACTCCCAGGAAGAAAGAGAGTATAATATTTTACTCGTCATCTTCCCTCAGAACGTCACACCTGTCAAGTCTTCTCACCTGCCTCACCTTTTTTTGTACTAAACGTGTCACTTCTTGCTGTACCTTACCGCTTGATTCGCCTTATGTCCCTAACCTGTCCATTATCTCTTTCTATACTTCAGGTACCCTTCCTTAGCATCTCACCTGTCACCTCTTCTTCTCTGTCTCATCTTTTCTGTACTTCCCGTGTCACTTCTTACTATACCTTACCCTTCACTTCCCCTCAGTCTCTTATCTGTTCATTATCTCCCTCTCACCACCATTCAGCACCTCATTTCTCACCTCCTATCACCTCTCCTCATTCCTTCTGTATCTTACTTATTGCCTCCCATCACTCCCTTACTTGTCCCATCCTATTAATCCCCTCTTGTTTATCCTAATCCCCTCATCCTTCCATTTCCTCCCTTCCTCCCTCCCAGCTTCCTTTAACACCACCTCCTCATCCCTTGCCATTCGTCTCCTCGCCAGTCCCACTCACCTCCTCGTTGGCGCCTCATTCGTCATCCCCTCAACCATCAGGTCCCGCCACCTCGCCCCCTGAAACCTCCTTTTACCCCTCCCACTGCGTCTCTTGCTGAGTGTAGTGACTAGTCTCTTCAGAACAGTCTTACACCAAGCCGTTTTTCTGAGAGAGAGAGAGAGAGAGAGAGAGAGAGAGAGAGAGAGAGAGAGAGAGAGAGAGAGAGAGAGAGAGAGAGAGAGAGAGAGTGTAATACAATCTGGTGCCATGAATATTCCCTAATTATTCCCCTCCAACGCTCCCCTTCCACGCTCCTCCTCCCTTCCTTTTTTTCAACGCAGTGATGTGTGATAGAGGGGAGAGAAGGGGCGTGGAGGGAGCTGGAGGGAGTCTTTAGTAACCTGAGGCGTAGGATGCTGTAGCAGGATGACGAAGAGGTGCTGAAGGGGGAGCTCCAATAAGGATACGTGAGTGGTGTGAGAGCATGAGAGAGGCAGAAGAGAGAGAGAGAGAGAGAGGTTAGTGAGATCGTCTTAATAAGATCATACGAAAACAAGGGGAGCTGCAAGAAGCCATCAGGCCTACATGTGGCAGTCCCTGTATAAAACATGCCTACCTATTTCCACCCATCATCGTCTCCTATGAATCTGTCTGATCTTCTTTTAAAGCTTCCTGTTGATTTGGCACTAATAACTTCATTCATCTACCACACTCTGACTTTATCAAGATTGAAACCTTTATTTCATGACTTGTCTCGATTACTGACCCTTAGAAGCTTGTTTCTATCACCCTTGTTGTACCCCTTATACCACCTAAATATCTATACTGCTAAAATGTTATGATGAAGATGATTTTAATAACTACAACTGGAGTGCTTATTATATACAACGATAACGCTAATGCATGACGCAACGCCTCATAAAGGGCGCGATCATCCCATATAGGTTAAAAAAAAATGGCACGTTTCAAAATGTGCAGTAATGTATTTATTATCTTTCTAGAAGCATCGCCAGGATATCTATTCCCCGCGAAAAGCACTGGTGACGGGTTTGAAGTCCATTTAAGTATCCCGCGACGTAAGGCAAAATGGAGTGTGGCGTCAGTAAAGATCCTATTTACGGCTTGTTTTTACCTAAATACGATCTTATTCCTCCTTGAAGTATGATGATATAGGCCTCGTATGGTAGTATCTGGTAAGAAGTAGCTTGTTATGCTGTTATGTCACTCATTTCTCTCCCTGCAGCCTCCAATATACGCACCTCACTCCATAGAGACACACCAATGACAATGAAAACAATTGTATAGTAGTGTGTGGCTTCTCAATAAACACAGATTCATTATTTCATATTTTGTTGAAGCCATAAGACAGCTGTGTGAGTGTGCGGGCCGTGGAAGTAACAGTGTTGGTCTTGTTGTTGTTGTTTGATAAAGTTTTACCATTATTTCGTTAATGTTATTGTTTTTGCTAGAAGTAGTCGTAGTAGTAGTAGTAGTAGTAGTAGTAGTAGTAGTAGTATAGTAGTAGTAGTAGTAGTAGTAGTAGTAGTAGTAGTGGTGGTTGTTCTTGTTGTTATCATTTCTTTTTTTCTGAAATTAAATTTATAGTAGTTATTCAATTATGTTTATTCGTTTATTTACTAATTTATTTATTATGCATTCAATTTTTTGCTACAAATTAAGAATTATACAACACTACGATTATTTTATTTGCATCTATCTATCCACCGACTCACACTCACCCACCCACCCACCTCCATTAGTCCACCCATCCAGCCACCCACTCAACCACATCCACTCATCCACCCACCCCCACACTACCAACAGGCCCACCCACCCATCCATCCACCATCTCTTACCCACTAACCCATCCACCCACACTCACCCAGCTATCATCTCACCCACGCCCACCAAACCATCCACCTATCAATCCATCCATCCTACCATCCACTATACCTTGACCTATCTATCCACAACCACAACCACCCGCTAATCCATCCACCCATCCATCCATTGTCCACCGACCCTCCACCAACATACTCACTCATTCATATTCATCCAGCCAACCACTTCCCCACCCATTCACTTACACCAAACCCACTAGCTAAAATGTATGAGAAGCGTAAGAATGAAGAATAAAAGGGGAAAAAAAGAAGGATGCTGCCTCGTCTTTGCTTTCACCCGAGGAAGTAAAATTCCTGCATCCACTTTCTTGCTGCCCACCTCTCCTCCCTCACTGCCTGGTCCCTCCACTAACGAAGAAAATACGATTGCAAGAGAGGAGAGGAAGAGGAGGAGCGAAAGAACTATATGTGGTGCTGGTTGTGCACCTTTACCTACATAATTGAAGGAGAATGTTTAGCAAGGAACGCATCATGAAGGGAAGGGAAGCCGCCCAGTGGTGGTAAAAAAAAAAGTACTCTTACCCTGTAAAGGGACATTCTGAGGAACCCCAGCAGTGAGGTAAAGGAGTGAGAAGATGGATTGCGTGTTGCCTGTCACTGTTTTTCCGCTGCCCTAGAGAAACCGATGAAAGGTCTGGGACAATAGATTGTAAATAATGGAATAATGTTATGATTCTTACGGTGCTTCAAGTGCTTGTGTTCGAGTTGCACAGGCAAATGACATCAAGTTGTTTAATGAATAAAGGAGATCAAGACACTTCAATCTTTAAATGACCATAACCCAGAACATGAATTTTTACCTTTAAATATTTTTATAAAATCAACGGCTGATCAGATTTACTTGGAAAATCCTCTATCTATTGTTCACAATAAAGGAAATCGTTGAGCATTTCGATTTTTTTATTTTAGAAAATGTGAAGCAGGAAGAAAGTCTACTGCTGCTTATTCCCCCTTTTGTGTTCCTTCACGAGGTGCAGTGGAGCAAGGAATGGCAAGAAGGAAACAGGATTTTTATTGGATTTGCTCTCCCTTCTACGTGCAAAGGAAGCTGACGAGATACCAGAGAAAGTAAATAAAGGTCCGTTTAGTTGCTATTCCCCCCAAAAATAAATGTTGAGGGGAAAACGGTTCCAAATCTAGTTGACCATTTTAGCTGCTGGAGTGACTTTGACATTGCTCGCCTGAAACACACTTACGGGAAGGCGGGAAGACGAAATAAACCACAGAGTTCCACAGAAGACAGAACCGAGCAGAAAGTTTAATACAAGACAGCATCAGAGTTCTAGAGTAAACAAAATCAAGCAGGTAGTTTAAGAGAAGACAGAATCAAGCAGAGAGTTCCAGAGACCAGACCAGCGTTGACTGTTAGAATATTCGTGTACTTTCCCACCGTGGCCTCTGTGTCCTGACCACATCTGCCCCTGCAACAGTAAGAGCAAGGGCATCCACGCATCACGCCCCTAACATCCTTCCCCTCTCCCTCTCCCTCTCTCTCTCTCTCTCTCTCTCTCTCTCCTCTCTCTCTCTCTCCTCTCTCTCTCTCTCTCCTCTCTCTCTCTCTCTCTCACGCTTCCCCCAGCCAGCACACCACCTAAAATATCACCTTAATAATAATAATGCTAATAATAATTACATGAGAGGCAAAGTAATCACCGCGAGCGCACATATGATAAAATAAGCAATATATATTCACCCACACACGTCTGTAATAAATGTAAAGCTTCACCCATGACATCTTTGCATTCGACACTGCAAACATAAATAAATAATACGAATACAGATAACATATGAAAGCAAGACCTCCAGTACATCCCTGCATTCGAAGCTAAACGACCAGCGTATAGATAGATAGCGCACGTAACTACAAATAGAAATACATAATGCGAAAGCTGATAACAAATACAAGACCTCCACTACATTCCTGCATTCGAAAGTAAACGAGGAGTGTGTAGAGAGGTAGCGCAACGTAACTTAGATCATTCTCTCCCTCAAACACACGCAAATAATACCTCCACTACATTCCTCCATTCACTCGTGGTTTTCCAGACAAAGCACCACACACTCATACACTCATCATCACCGCTCTTAACCCCCAAATAATTCTACAGGCCAAAAACACAACAGCAGGCAGGAAAAGGCTTGCGGTACTCTGTCACCCTTGTTGCTGTCAGTGTTGTCTTTGGGAATTATACTCGAACTCACACCAAACGATTTAATCAAGCTTGGAGGGAAGGCACGGGGGATCAAAGAGCAATAGGCAGTGCTCTGTTTGGTCAGGGAGGTTAAAAGTTGCGAAAAACAGATAGACTTTCGCGGAAGAGATCAAGTTTGCCTTCGCGGGGGTTGAGGGTCTTGTGAAGAGAATAAAGAGGAGTGAAGGAAGAACAATGAGTAAGGAATGCGGAAGAAAAATGCGGAACACGATACACGAGGAGAGACGAAAGTGACAAAAAGACAAGGAGGAAGTTAAAATAAACGACACCAGAAGAAACTGAAAATGAAAATTAGAAAGAAAAGAAAAGAAAATTAAAAGTAGGAAACATGAAGACAAATTATCTAAAAGACACGAAAAGAAGACGAAAGTGAGAGAAGAAAAGAAAGAACGCTTAAAGAGAGACTAAATGGTAAAAGCCGCGTATAAGAAATTAGGGAGAATTGTAAAAGGAAAGCAAAGAAGCGAAGCAGAAAGAAAGAAGAAAAAGGTGTAAGTAAAAGAAAGGTATGTGAAGTATAGCAAAGAACGGGAGAAAGAGAGAGAGAGAGGGAGAGGGAAGAGCAGCAAAAATCAAATTATTTTGTGACAAATGAGAGTTAAGACACGAAAATGCAGTAAAACAGGGAAGGGGACACACTCTCTCCCTCTCTCCCTCTCTCTCTCTCTCTCTCTCTCTCTCTCTCTCTCTCTCTCTCTCTCTAACACACACAAAAAAATGAATAAAAAAAATAACAAGCACAACACAAGAAACACAAGAAATCTAATCATACTAACATTTTCATCCTCCTTTGAATCATAAGAGAATAAAAATAAGACCCACGTATCTTATCATATATATGTAATTTCCGTCCCAACAGAAAGGCTCCAATTCTCCACAGCCATCGCCTCTGGAATTCAAAACCCAATACCTTATTAATAAAAAGAAAAGAAATAAAAAACCTACGAAGCGGTCGAGAGGAAATAATTGATGCTACTTGAAAATCATAGGGAGAGAGAGAGAGAGAGAGAGAGAGAGAGAGAGAGAGAGAGGAAAAAAGTTGAACGGAATGCCAACCGCTCGGTATAAAATTTCCTTCCAGAATCTATAACTTTAATGACAGAAGAGAAAAAGGGGCCCAGTTAGTAATTCATGTGTAGGTACTGGAAAAAAAAAAAAAATCCGTAGATGCAGTTGTGAGGGTCTGTGGCCCTTAGGGGGAGGAAGCTGAGGGGAAGAGCTGCGTGAGGGAAGAGAAAAGAAAGGAGGATGGATGGAAAGAAAGAGGGAAGGAAGGAAGGGAACAGGGAGAGACCAACGGGAGACACGGAAGCACAAGGCAGGAAATGTGGCAGTGGAGATAATACTGGTGTCTCTCTCTGTCTCTCTCTCTCTCTCTCTCTCTCTCTCTCCTCTCTCTCTCTCTCTCTCTCTCTCTCTCTCTCTCTCTCTCTCTCTCTCTCTCTCTCTGTGTGTGTGTGTGTGTGTGTGTGTCTCTCTCTGTGTGTGTGTGTGTGTGTGTGTGTGTGTGTATTCAAAAAAAACCTTCATTTTTTAGATTAGTCCTCCCTCTCATCCATTTCCTCTTCTTTTTCTTTCTTCTCCTCCTTCCTCCTCTTCTACCTCCTTCTACCTCTATCCTCCCCGTACATTCCCCTCTTCTTCTCCTCCCTCTCCTCCTCTTCAGACACATCCCTTCAGCCATGCCTCAACATATCAATTACTTCCTATACCCATCACCTATCACTCATGCAAAGCTTTTATCCCTTGACCTCCACACAACCATCTCTCATACTCTGCATTTCTCTCACATTCCATGCAGCTCTCGTCCCGTCGCCGCGCAGCCAGCCAGTCCTGCTTTTCCATCCCTCTTCCCTTTCTCCCTTTTCTCTCTCCATCTCCCCGCGATTATCGGGAAATATGTGGCCGCCAAACCGGTCAGGCTGGGTGAGTCCGCGGCCTGGGTCTTGAGTCGCATTTATTGAGGAGGAGGAGGAGGAGGAGGAGGGGAAAAAAGAGTGGAGAAGGGCGACGAGGAGGTGAAGAACGAGGAAGAGGAGGAAGGGAAGAAGGAAATAAAAAGTGAGTGAAGTAAATGAGGAGGAAAACGAAGATGAGGTGGAGGAGGAGGAGGAGGAGGAGGAGGAGCAGAAGGAAGAGAAGGAGAAGGAGGAGGAGGAGGAGGAGAAGGAGGAGGAGGAGGAGGAGAAGAAAAAGAGTAAAGGAAGGGAACTAGGAGGAAGGGAAGGAGGAAATGAAAAATTTGTGAAGAAAATTAAGAGGAAAACGAAGAGCAGGAGGAGGAGGAGGAGGAGGAGGAGGAGGAGGAGGAGGAGGAGGTGGTGGTGGTGGAGAAGAAGGAGAAGCAGCAGCAGAAGGAGAAGATGAATAGGAAGAGGAATATGAGGTGGAAGAGGAGGAGGAAAAAAAAAAAAAAAGAGAAAGAAGAGGAATATATAAATGAGAGAATATTGGCATATAATGTGGCAGAAAACCCCACTGGGAAATGACAAGGTTACCCGCTTAAATAGACTGCTTTGTTCTGTGCATCTTTATCTTTCGAGTGAAGGGAAGAAGAGGAGGAGGAGAAGGAGGAGGAGGAGGAGGAGGAGGAGGAGGAGGAGGAGGAAGGAGGAGGAGGAGGGGAAATGGGGATGAAGGAGGAGGAAAAATAGTCAGGTTTTTCGTAACGAACTGTCTGAAAATTTTATTCTCTCTCTCTCTCTCTCTCTCTCTCTCTCTCTCTCTCTCTCTCTCTCTCTCTCTCTCTCTCTCTCTCTCTCTCTCTCTCTCTCTTAATGGAGTCTTCATTCCCTATGTGTGCTCTGTCTCCCTCCAATGTTTATTCTTTGTTGTTTGTTTTCCTGGATCGTTAAATTTTTCTGCGTCTGACAGCAGAGTGGCGGATTCCAACTTGACAAAAAGAAAATCACCCTTACGTTTAGAGAGAGAGAGAGAGAGAGAGAGAGAGAGAGAGAGAGAGAGAGAGAGAGAGAGAGAGAGAGAGAGAATTTTTAATATTTCCAATTTCTGAACTCCAATGAAACGAAATTAAAATAAGAATGCAAGGAAAAAAAAAGAAACATTCAACCTTCACCTTAAGTATCCCCCTCCAAAAACAGAAAGAAAACGAAGCATATCACAAAAAAAAGGGGCACATAAAATAAAAACAAAAAATAACTTCCACTTTACGTAACCATCAAACATCGATCATATTACCCCTTAATTTTTATCCCCCCTAAAAAAAAATATACGAAAACGAAAAATATAACGAAAAGAAAAAAAAGAGACACAAACATTCACAGCACAGCCTTCCTCAGTTCAAACTTCAGGAGACTACAGTGAAAAATGGCTGCACTTCTGGCCTTTCCTATTCACCTGATTGTTCTAATATGCATCGTCTGAAGCGGAGGTCCGTGCCGCCACTCACTCACTCACTCAGCCCCCCTTGGCCTCTCTACCTGCCCACCCACACACACCCACACCCACACACTCACACCTACACACTTTACCTGTATGTAACCTTTGTGCGTCACCCAGTCACCCTAGGATCCGAAACTACTCGTACTTCTCTCTCCTCTCTCTCTCTCTCTCTCTCTCTCTCTCTCTCTCTCTCTCTCTCTCTCTCTCTCTCTCTCTCTCTCTCTCTCTCTGTCTGTCTACCTCTCCCTCTCTCTCTCTTTCTCCCTCAGCAAACTCCCAATAACTTCTTACCTTTCTCATCCCGTCTCCCAAGACCTCTCTGACTTTTCTTTCGAGTTTTGGAATTTAGGCTTATAAGAAATGGAAGGTGAGGATGGGGTAAGTATTATGGGTGATACGAGAGAGAGAGAGAGAGAGAGAGAGAGAGAGAGAGAGAGAGAGAGAGAGAGAGAGAGAGAAAGAGAGAGAGAGAGAGAGAGAGAGAGAGAGAGAGAAATAATGCAACGAGACGGGGACACTACAAATGGACAAAACTCGCCAATATTTCAGATTTTCCACCTTCAGTTTAGATTAAGGTGCAAGGAACATAGGAAATAGCAACCAGACTACACAGAAATCCCTCCTTTTCTTCCATAGTCGGTGAATCAATAGACGGAGGATTGTATAGGAAGGCAACATACAGTACTGGAAAAAACACTCTCCAGTATTTCAGATTCTATGCCATACGTTTAATTTGAATCACAGGGACGACAAAAAAAAAGAAAATAGTAACCAAACAACTTAGAAATCCCTCTTTTTCTATCGCAGTCATTGAATTAAAAAACACAGCGTTAGAAAATTGTGCTCTAGACACCAACCTTTCTATTCCATTCCTCTCTTCTACGTAGGCAGCGAAAAACAGAACACTTCATAGGGAAACCAGTGCTGTAGATGCCACTCTTTCCATTCCTGTCTCTCTCGTCTGCACAGCCAACGAATCAGAGAACACTAAATAGGAAAACAGTACTTTAGACACCACCCTTCCCCTTCGCAGCACACCTCAAGGATAAATTTAGCAAGAGCAGCATCAGGTCAGCTTGTGTGTGTGTGCCTTGTCCACCACTGAGCTGACCTTTGCCTTCCTCCCTCCGTCTGTCTCCCTCTCTCCCCCCCCAACCCTCAGCCTCAGCCTCCGCCGTGCACTATAACACAATAAACTTACTCCAAAAATAAACACATTCAAAAATAACCCCCCAGCGTGCTCCCGAAGTGGTTATTCTGGAAGGCATTGATTCCACAAGCTGGCTCTTTGATTTTGTATTTAGTTTTGGTTTCAAGAAGAGACAGTATTGTTTTATTATTGACATGATGTTCTGCTTTGTTTTATAATGAAGACTGGGTGGTTCATATCTCTGTGTTGTTCATGAATCTTTGCTTCTGACATAGGTGAATGGATGGATGGATGGATGCATAGGTAAATGGATAGGTAGATAGGCAGTTAGATAGATAGATGAATAGGTAGATAGGCAGACAGATGAATGGATGGACGGATGGATGGATATAGATAGATAAATGGAAGGCAAATAGATAGATAGATAGATAGACAGACAGACAGACAGACAGACAGACTTCCATATATATTTATCAACTTATTCCGTGAAAATGTAACTCAAAATTAATATGCATAAATTATTAGGTGGATGCAAGAGGCAGGCGAGCCCAGCCAAGCACCATTCAGCGGGGATCACAACACCAACTTTTCTGACGTGAAGTTAAATAAGCAAAGTTTCAAGGGTGAGAAGCGACGATGCAGCGAGGAGGGAGGCAGCGAGGCAGTGGGACGCGGCGCAGCCAGAGACGGACCCGACGCGAGAGAGAGACAGATGAACTAAGTGACAGACAGCTAGGCAGACAGATGGAGAGACAAGTAGGCAGGTGGACAGACAGAGATGAAGACAAAGAGATACAGATGCAGACAGGAAGACAAAAATTATTTAACTGGAAATAGAAAGACACACACACACACACACACACACACACACACACACACACACACACACACACACACACACACACACACACACACACACACACACACACACACACACACACACACACACACACAAATACACACACACACACACCACAAAGAAATGAAAATATAGACATTGGTGGAGACGTACACACACACACACACACACACACACACACACACACACACACACACACTAAAGAAATTAAAAAATAGATATTGGTGGAGACGTACACACACACACACACACACACACACACACACACACACACACACACACACACACACACACACTAAAGAAATGAAAAAATAGATATTGGTAGAGACGTACACACAGAAAACACACACACACACACACACACACACACACACACACACACACACACACACACACACACACACACACACACAAATAAAACAAACATACGGACAAACATGCAAACAAACACAGCCACATACAGATAGGTAAAAGATAGGTACATAAATATAAGAGTAAACAAACATACAAACAGAGAGAGAGAGAGAGAGAGAGAGAGAGAGAGAGAGAGAGAGAGAGAGAGAGAGAGAGAGATACTGGACTTTCACGGGTAGTTTTGGTTTATGATGTAATTAGATTTTTTTTTCCCATGTTGCCCAGCTAATGATCCTCCAACTCCCTTTACATTTCTACAGAAGCACCAATGAATCTTCTTCCCCCTCCCTTCCCCCTCAGCCAATCAGACAGGTGGACATAGGGAATAGGAGGGGAGGGGGAGGAGGTTTGAGATTCGGGTGACCTGGAGTGGAAGACCCGTGGGCGAGTGGAGGTCTGTGGGGGAAGGGAAAGGGCGGAGAAAGGTGGAGAAGGTATGGTCAGGCAGGGTCAGGGAGGGTCAGGGAGGGTCAGGGGGGGGTCAAGGAGGGACAAGGAGGGACAGGGTAGGGTTGGTCTGAACAACATCAAAGTGGAGTTTTATTACCTTGCACTGGGAACAAGAACTTCAAAGAGTATTTACCTTCCCCCTTCTCATTCCTCCTCGACTCTTCTGCCTTCCCTCTCCTTCCCTCTCTTCCCATTCTAGCCTCTCCTGTCGCTATCACCGTTCAGTTTGTGCCCTACCCCCTCCCTCCCTCAACTCCTCTTCCTAGTCCCCAACGACAATGCCTTTCGCTGCTGTCCTTCCCTCTTCTTCCCTAGTAATGTAGTGTCTTCTTCCCACCATTGCCAAGTCTCCATCTCTCTCCATTCCCTATCAACGCTCCATATCTTCCTCTTCTCTTCCACCAATATCTCGTCTGTCTCTTCGCTTTTTACCCACAAATTTCTTTTCCTTTCCCGTTTTTTTTTTTTTCTAGCCAGCGATCAGCAGTCCTCGTGTGCCATCCCCAGTTTCCTTTTTCTACCCCCTCTGGTCAGCGCCCCAGTGTCCCTACCGTTACACACTCGTCCACTCTTCCCAGTACGTCCCCTTCCCTCTCAGGTCCCCTCCTCTAGCCAGCGTCAGTTAGCGAATGCAAACACGATCACTAAGAGTGCTGACCTCTCACTCATTTACAGCTTCCAACACATCACCGCATGTTGACTTTTGCGCTGGCTCGGCAAAAAGCACTACGTAAGGGACACACCTTCGCTCGGGACTCAAACAGGTGAAAATGAACTGGCGGTTTGTTCACCTTCGTCAGAATCAGTGCACGTGTGTAGCTCGTGAACTCTTCAGCTGGAATTTTCCGTCGTATTTTTATGTTTTTTTTTTTTTTTAAGTCTTATTTGGAGGTTTTCTTTGGTTTTGTTTGATGGTCTTCTCGCGGTTCTCTCTGTAGCGTGAGATAAAAACAAGAAAGCACTTCCCCCGCTGTCCATTACTGCTACTGATGCTGCTCCTGACTCACTGCACATCTGTACGTGTGTGCGTATCAGTGTGGTAGAATTTGTACGTCCATCCATCATTCCATCGCTACTAGTGGTTTATTCAACTGATTTCTTTTTTTTTTTTTTTTTTTCTGACATTCACACTTAGCGGTAATGTGAAAGCTTCTCATGATTCACTTTGCTCAAAAATACGAGCCTGTGTATCGTTTTCCTATGACAGATTTACTCAGCCAATTTTCCTTCTCATTCCAATTCTCTATTTAGATTTTTCTTCATCCTTTCATCTCCTTTCCTTTTTTTCCTGATCTGTGGTCGCTGTTGTGTAAGCTTCTGCAATTCCAGCTCATCACGAAGTTAAAGAGAATGTCACCTTTAACACTTCTCTTTGTTGATGTAACACAAAACATTACATATGATATTAGGTCATTGGACAGGTTATGTTCTCCTACATACATTCTCATCCTTGCTAATCCCTCTCCTGCTTTCTCTCATTCCTCCACACACACACCAGCAATGATACCTCCGCTAACTCTTGACATCAGTTTCCGCGACAGACTCATACAAAATTTTCCCGCTGCCGAACATCACTTCCGCTCTTGTTAACCCTTATTTTCCTCCTCGAAACTCGCGTGTTTGAGCAACTGACACGAGTCCCGGTTGTATTTCCTCATTTCCTCTTATTTTCGCAATCAGCAGTTTTTGTCTCAAGCTGCCGGTCTGGAGTACGAGAGGAATGGAGTCACTTGCTCTCGCGTCCACCAGTTTCCGTCATCATGAGTTCATTATCACATGTACTTTATCACATGCACAAAATTTCATCTTTTTTCTTCATGATTCGAATACCGAAATCTATCTCACCAAAAGGGATTGTTACATGAAGCCGAGTCACGCCAGGTATGCTTGTGGTGAAGTAAGGTAAGGTGCGTTAGGTTATATTGTGTTAGGTTACCTCGTATAAAGCGGTCTTGACGTAACCAGACTAACAATCTAATCTAATTTCACATTATTATATTATGTTAGATCAGCTCATCTAATGCAATCTTAACGTAACTAAATTAACCTTAAAATCTAATTCAATCTCGTATTATTCCCTCCAAATATACCCAGGACAGCTGATCTTCATAGTCATCTGATGCGACAAAAATAAACCCACTACTACCACCATTACTACCACCTGCATAGTTCACTGTCTAATCCTTCCTATCGTGTTTTTTTACGTGTGAACCAGGTGAAAAAAAAATCTTCATTAACCCTTCAACTACAACACCTTCATCCCAGGTCTCATAAAGTAAATGAAGCTTGAAGAGTAATTTCGAAAGACACAACTAGCAGCAAGAGGAGTGATGGAATACTTCAACATTTTAGAGAAAGAGAAAACAAAGAGAGAGAGAGAGAGCGCTGCACGAACAAAGGACATGGGGAAAACAACAGTCACTCCTCCGCAGCGTCTGTACCGGAGTGAGAATGCATGCTTACACACTCACATACAGACTATTAAGAAAGAGCTAGCCAGGCACTCTACCAGCCAGACAACACGCCAGACAAACAGCCAGACACATTCTCCCCCCATCTCTCTCTCTCTCTCTCTCTCTCTCTCTCTCTCTCTCTCTCTCTCTCTCTCTCTCTCTGACTAACAAGCAGATATATGAACGCAGCATTAAATTCACACATAAAACTGGAATACTTCATTTCGTACATTCAAAATGGCTCAATAAGGGTAAAGAAAGTGGCAATATAAATACCAAATATCAAATAATTTCATCACGGTGTAAACAGATGGCGTGGAGCATTTCATTTGTGGAATTTGGGGACGGACACGTGGCGGTGTTTTTCCGATGTGAATGCAAAGTTTGTATTTTTGTAACCCTCGCTGCGTCAACAAGATTAATAGGGATCGTAATCAAATTTGCAGGTTTTTATTGTACGATATTGTAACTGCATTACGCGTCATACAATTAAGCTGCTGTTTGAATAGCAATGTGGGTTTAATGAGTGGCGGTGTTTGGTTTGTGGGAGTAAGACTGAGGAAAATACTTAACACAGTGGAATTAAGTGACTGACATTATTTAACTATTTACCAGAACTGTCCACTTAAAGTATACACTCGATTAAATTCTGTGAATCTTTACACTCAGTCACCCACACTCGGTCACCCACACCTCATTCTCAGACCACGGCGTCAATAACAAGGTGCTGGGTACGTTATCTTCTCTACACACCACACTTACGTAGAATACTATAATAAAAAATGAAACACCGATTTGCATATTCGTTCACCAACACATCACTCCCAGACCACAGCGCCAAAAATAGGCGCTGGGTACCATACAGAACACAGTTACGTTGAATACTATGATAGGAAAAAGGGAAACCAATTTAAATCTTTGTATTTTGCATGCACTCACTCACCTACGCATCACTCCCAGACCACAGCGTCAAAAAAAGTACTGGATACGTTACCTTCCACAATATATATATATATATATATATATATATATATATATATATATATATATATATATATATATATATATATATATATATATATATATATATATATATATATATATATATATATATATATATATATATATATATATATATATATAAACACACACACACACACACACACACACACACACACACACCAGAGCTACGTGGAATACTATGAAAAAAGAAAGAGATTGTGATTTAAATCTCTGTACTTTACATGCACTCGCCCACCCACACCTCCTCTTCCAAACCCCAAAAAATCACTGGAATATGTTATCTTCGTACAGCAGTTACGTAGAATACTATAATAAAAAGAGAGAGACACTGATTTAAAGCACTGATAACATTCTCTCTTTCTCTCTCCCATACGAATACGTTAGTCAGAAATCATTTATCTCCATATTTTCCCCGAATTTAAAACTATTGGCAAAAAAAATGACGTTTTCGTCCGACTAGATACTAAAAACTATTCCACTACTGTACCTCTGCCATTGTAGCCAGTGTGTGCTTCACATATCAGATTTGCCAGATGTTATAACCTCCTCGTGGAACAATGCGATGTGCAGGAGAGCAGCGCAACGTGTCAATACGCACAGCTCTCCTGACGCTCGTGTCCTCCGCCATCGCCATCCCTTCCATGCCGATGACTTCTGGGTTCTGGTGATTTTAATGTTAATTGCCGCATGTACAGTGGTGTGTCAGAAGTCGAGTAACCCTTTGCTCTCACGTACCACTACGTATTGTGCTTTCCCGCTATCATACCTCTTCTTCTTTGCTAATAATCTTATAAAACTTGACAACTGACAGCTTTTCAGCACATAAAAGGAGTGAAGAGTAAAGGAAAATTCCAGACTCTCTGAAGGTTAATGTATCAAAGGTTATTCAACTTCTGACCACGACTATGCAACACATTACACCGGGGCAGGAATGACGCGCTCCTCCACACATGTAGCAAGTCTCCCTCGCTCCCAGACAATACCAAGGCAGCTTCCAGCACCGTGACTTTTCCGCAATGAAAACACGAGTGCCGTTTCTGGATCTCACCTCAGGCAGACTCATGGGCGTTGGGAAGGACAGAATCGCCAACACCACTACATACACAACTGTTCATAGATTTCAACGCCTCTGTCCTCGACGACTCCGTTTCTGCTCGTGTACATTTCGTCACATAACACAACAGCAAAAGCTGACTCCACACATATCGCCTAGTCCTCCTCGCGTGCTGGGTCCGCAAGCCTACTCGTGCCAAACCAAGTAGTTATTCATGCATTGCTGTTCTACACGCGGCGAGTTTATGGATTTGGACAAACGACGATGCCACAACCAATGCTTATATACAATGCACTGCAAGAGACACGTGGTCGAATTATTCAGTGCATCTTTTCCTATTACTGCCTTGAATTAGACTAGTGTTGTAAATTCCTATCCACGCATTGCAACTCGTTTGTTCTTTCCTCACGTAGTCATTGAACGTTGCCTTGCCCAGATATTCCACTATTGAATGCATTTGTGTTGTCATTTTCAATCCTTCATTCCTTCAGGGAGATTGTCCTTGTCACCTGAATCCTTTGTCACCTGAACCCTTTTTATTAATTTGTGTATCTTTACTTTTGTTATTTAGCTTAGCGGGTTGCAGTGCTGTCACTATAAAGATTATGCAAACACCTTGACTGACTGCGTGTTTATTCTAGACGTGTAGTGTGTGTGTGTGTGTGTGTGTGTGTGTCTGTGTGTGTTTAATTTTTTTTCTGTCTATCAGCTGCCTAGTTAGTAAGACAACAAGAGAAATACACTCGTCAGCAAAGACACATGGAGCTTTTAAGGCCTCACGCGTCACTCCTTGCTCAGTGCACGAGTATAAAATCGCAGCAGCTAGACACAAATCACTCAACTAAGACAAGGACACTGATCATTTTCTTTCCCTCAAGATCGCACATTTCAAAACAAGCAAACAAATAAAGACAAATGGATCCAACTTGTCTCCTCACTTTCACTTGATTCATACGTTAACTAACCGAAGAAAACACTTAAACAATTACCTTAGACCGAGGAGAGCTACATGTAAAGACAGTGACTTGACATGACAAATAGCAAATGACGCCAAACCGGTTCTTCGCCAAGATGGTTTAATAAAGATCTCTATTAAACCTTATTCTTCACTCTTACTTGATTTATACGCTAGTCAAACCAAAGGAAACAATTAAACAAGTATCTTAGACTAAGAACACCTCTTTGCAAACACTATTTTTTTTTTCTATATAAGAGAAGCTCACGCCGGCGACAAAAAAAAAAAAACGAAAAAAAAAATCTCCTGAAGGTACCACTCAATAAAAGAAAACAGTTCAAAAGAGTATCCTAAATTATGAAAAATGTCTAGCCAGAGAAAAAATCAACAATACTGATCTTGCCTGTGTTGTTCTCTTCTTCCCATTCCTCTTCCAACTTCCTCTTCCTCCCCTTCCGCTTCCAGCGTCTCCTCTTCCTCCCCTTTCTCTTCCAGCCCTCCTCTTTCTCTCCCAGCGTCTCCTCTTCCTTCCCTCCTCTCTCCAACCTTCCCACTTCATCCGGCCTCAGCTTCCTCACCGCTGCTCCAGATGTGAGAAACGATGATCCCTTGGGAGAGTCACAGTATCATGCACCATACAGGGCTTAACTTCAGACCTTACATGATGAAGTGAACGGAGGAAGGGGATCTCTCTCTCTCTCTCTCCTCTCTCTCTCTCTCTCTACTCTCTCTCTCTCTCTCTCATCTCTCTCTCTCTCTCTCTCTCTCTTGAAATTATATGAATTATCTAAAACTCAAATATCGGAACCAAAGACTTACTATGTTGAGGTATTGCTGTGTGTGTGTGTGTGTGTGTGTGTGTGTGTGTGTGTGTGTGTAGCGGTGGGAGGCAAAAAAATGCACAGGTTCATTGTGTCAGACTGAAGCTTTTCTGTGTCTGTTGCGTCACTGCGCTGCAAATGTACATACCAAAGAGTCATTACTTCAGAGAGAGAGAGAGAGAGAGAGAAGGACATGTATGCATATAATACTGACACCTGAGGCTGGCCATGACATAACTCTTCCAATACAATCACAACACACGTCTCGTCTCGCAATGTGTACGAGTGCTCCAGTGCATTACGCAAATAAGCTTGCTGCCTGACGGGTGTGCGCTCAAATTATGCAATACCTTGTTACGAACGCTTGTATTTGCTGAAGTGCATAGGAAATACGATTCTCTTGTTAATGCACGTAATGTTGGACAATATGGGTTCAGTATGTGGATTAAGACAGTCTGAAATAAGATCCATTCACGAATATCACCCACCCAGCAAACACCCGTGCTACATCCCGTCTATATCCACCCTAAACTCACCACCCAGCCAACTACACCCGTCTCTAACACCTTTACTAGACCCACCCATTCTCACAATCCACCCTCCAAGATCCACCCTTCCATACCCCACCTCAACACCTCATCTCAACACCCAAAGAACACCTCATCCACACACACCACCACCCTAACATCACTCTGCACCTCACCTCAACCTCTATTACTCTATCCTTTAAGCAACTCAGCCCTTAGCATCCCCTACTGTCGTTACCAGTCCGTCCATCCCAGCCTGGCATAGTCCATTCATGCCCTCCGCCATAATCCGGGTCATGGCGGGCTTTCTGCTTTCTGGCCACACGTGAATAACATATCACAGTCTCCTGGCGGCCCCGCATACGCTGTGCGATCGCTTATTCCCTTCAGCGGAGGATACACTAAGGACCCAAGCCGCAACCAGACGCCTCAGTGTACCGCTACAGTGAGAGGGAGAGAGACGGTGTGGATAAGGGTAAGAGAGAGAGAGAGAGAGAGAGAGAGAGAGAGAGAGAGAGAGAGAGAGAGAGAGGGTAATCATTTCTAGCTTAAGAACACAGCTCCTTTTTTGTTATTCCATGTTATTTTATTCCCTATGTGAGTAATGTTAAAATGAGAGAGAGAGAGAGAGAGAGAGAGAGAGAGAGAGAGAGAGAGAGAGAGAGAGAGAGAGAGAGAGAGAGAGAGAGAGAGAGGATGAACATTGTAGTGTGATATTGTGGTCTGCTCTGTGTGTGTGTGTGTGTGTGTGTGTGTGTGTGTGTAGGTGGGTGTTATTACTCTATTCTCGACACACACGTCTTCCGCATGAAATGTGATGCAACCTATGATGAATAGAAGGAGGAGGAGGAGGAAGAGGAGGAGGAGGAGGAGGAGGAGGAGGAGGAGGAGGAGGAGGAGAAAGGAACATGAGTAGCGCCCCAATAGAAAACGCGATGTCTTATGACCACGTGACCTGAGTACAATACGGCACTCAAACTTTTCTTAAGAGGAGGAAGAGGAGGAGGAGGAGGAGGAGGAAGAGAGGGTGAGAAAATAGAACGAAATGAATTAGAAGGAAATGAAAGAAGAGGAGAAGGAAGTAATATTGTAAAGAGCTTGTGAAGAGGAGGAGGAAGAGGACAAAAAAAAAAGAAGGAAGAGGAAAAAGAATACACGAGCAAAAATCAGTAGAGCGGATTACGCATAGTTAGTGAGAAAACAACACACTGACCACTCTACTTGTTATTTTGACCTTTTGAAATAGGCTTAATGAAAAATCGCAATACAAAATAAAGCCATATTCACTATCCAGGAAAAACACGACCAGGAGAGAAGCAGGCGAGGCACGTGACTCATATCACACACACACACACACACACACACACACACACACACACACACACACACACACACACACACACACACACATGCATCTGGTGTGGAGGGTCTAGTGCTTTGAATCCTCCTCAAGTCCTCCCACATCTCTAGAGTGGTTCAAAGCCTCCAGCCAGGCAGCGTCCATCACACCTCGGCTCAGTGTCAGGGAGGCCCGCTGGAGACGAGACGAGACCGCCCCGCCCCGCCCCCACCCCGCCCCGCCCCGCGACGCCACGCCACGACCAGGGCACGTGGCTCCCTCTTAACCTTCCTCATGACCCTACTGCTGCAGATTAACTAGCTAGCTAACTAACTAACCAAGAAACTAATATTACTACTACTACTACTGTTAGTGCCGAGTCATTAAGGAATTTCAAAAAGTGACTAGACAAATGTATGGATGGGGACGATAAGTGGAAATTAATAGATATGTTTTATACAGTGACTGTTACGTGTAGGCCTGGTAGCTTCTTGCAGGCTCCCTTGTTTTGTCATATTTTTATATTCTTACTACTACTACTACTACTACTACAAGATTGAAGCGTGTCCACAATTTCGACCATATCTTGACCTTTATTCTTATATAAATTACTGGACAAGAAAAATCGAAAGCTGGCGAGATTCAAGTCCTCACAAAGCTGTTGACCCATACTTGTCAAGACGAGTAACCTCAGTGACCAGAACGTGGCTTCCTTTAATTAATATATTATTGCAACTTAAACGTCAGATGCTGCTTATATTTAAACCCAAGTATGACAAACTAACACACTCGCATGCTGACAAGTGGTCTCAGTTTTAAAAGTGAATCGGAGCGTGATCTCCTTTAATTAATTCAGCATTGGATGAGAAATGTGACTAGGCAGAGATTACAAGCGTCGTTTCCATTTGACAGAGTGCACGGGAGACGGCAGGCGGGGAGAAGACGCTGAAATACACACGTGGGACTTAATGCACAGAGTGAGAAGCGGATTAACAATTGATGGCGCGGCGCTGAGAAGATCCTGCTAAGCAACCTTCTGACACGACCAGCACCACCCACTCGATAACTACGTGCGTATTGAATTTAGCGTGCCTTGTCTGCTGCTTCCCTGCCTATCGGTCTCCATCATGTGCTTGTTCGCTCGCTTGCTTGCACGCATGCTGCCTTATTTGCTTGCTTCCTTGCTTCTTTAGTTACTTGTTTATTTGTTTGCTTCCCTGTCTCCTAGATAACTTTCTTTCTTAATTGTTTGGCTGTCTGCTTGCTTACTCGTTTGTTTCTCTTTTGATTTATTTGCTCAGCAGTTTCCTAAATCACTCATTGTTCAATCAATCATTGTTTATGTTTTCTTCCTTACTTCTCTGCTCATTTCCTCTGATTATTCGTCTCCTTATCTGCTTGTTTGTCTGCGTCCCAGCTAACTTGTCTCTTTCCTTTACTGTTATTTTTGCTCCCCTGTTTGCCTTGTCAATAACATTTATAAAGAATACAACCCACACCATCCCAACACACACACACACACATACACACACACAAACACACACACACACACACACGCACTCCGCACGTCACCAGCCATCAACTTTACAAAACAAAATGCGCTGCAGTTTTGTAAAGGAGACAAAAAGGTTGACACTTTTCTATGGCATCTTTCACTTGCCAGTTCCGATGACACAAAAGGGGTGAAACTTTTGCCGTATTTTTTACTTGTTCTCTCCCGTTCCAGTGCTGAAATAATGGGAAAACTGATGGCGGGACGGAAGCGATTTTTTTTTCTTCTTCAACAACAATGCAAAAAGAAATGGGGGGGAACTGGAATAAAGTCTGCGTGCAACATTTGTTTCTTTCACGTATGAGAGAGAGAGTAAGAAAAAAATATAAAAACAAATGAAAGTAACTGCATTATAATCTTTGTAGTACTTGCTTTATTTTTTCACATACGTAGAAAGTACAATAAATGAAAGTGGTGAAGAAAAGTTACGTTACGTTGTTATTTTGGAATCTTGTCTGTTGGTTTGTTCTTGTATGCCTGTTTGTCTGCCTGTCTGTCTACATAGCGCTCTCTCTCTCTCTCTCTCTCTCTCTCTCTCTCTCTCTCTCTCTCTCTCTCTCTCTCTCTCTCTCTCTCTCTCTCTCTCTCTCTCTCTCTCTCTCTCTCTCCTGCCACACACACACACACACACCAACACTCTTGACGTACGCGCGAGGTATCAACAGGAAGTTAATAGCCTCTGAATACAATCAAAACTTGTCACATTTTCATCCCCCTCCTTAAGCCGCTCATCAGTGTGTGGAGGCGAAGAGTCCGCGCTTCACGGAACACCACCAGAGAGAGAGAGAGAGAGAGAGAGAGAGAGAGAGAGAGAGAGAGAGAGAGAGAGAGAGAGAGAGAGAGAGAGAGAGAGAGAGGCTACTTCTGAACACCTTCTTGAGTGACTCTGCCTTGGCTTCTAACTTCTTAAGATTGTCAATTAATTTGTTGATAGTTTGTTTGTTTTTTTGTTTTTTTTTGCCTCTGTTTTTTTCCATAAACTTTCGAGGTAAACATAACTAACTTTTTTGCATCTTGCTTTTTTTTTCCATTTTACTTTACTCTTGTTTAGGTTGGAAGTTTTCTGATGCATTTCATTTTTCAAACTTTTAGGAGCGCAATAGGAATAAAAATAAAAGTAAAAGCCACGTTTCCTCAGCCATTTCATGTTGCTGTTTTTTTTTTTTTTCAGTTCTTGTTTAGGAACATCCATTTATTGTGAAAGTTTTATTTCTCCTTAAACTCATATATCAATACAATGAGAAAAAAATAGAATAAATATATAAATAAATGGGTAACTCACGTCCTCTAAGCCATTTCTTGTTCTCGTTCTTGTCATTGTTCTTGTTGAGGAAGACTCGTTAAGGGTGAAAGTTTCTGAAGCAGCTTTCGTTTTTTTGTTTTGTTCGAACTCGTATAAGTGCAATAAGAGTAAAAAGTAAATGGATAAGACGCTATAAACGGATAATACGCTATAAGACATTTCTTGTTCCCGCTGTTGTTGTCATTCTTCTTGTTCAGCAATACTCGTTGGACTGAAACTTTCCTCCTGCATTTACGATACACATCAGCACCGTAATAATAATACTACGAAAAAAAGGTAAAGGCACGTAGCCCTCCCCCCTAAGCCAGTCACAGCACGCGGGGCTCACACTCCCCTTCCTTCAACGCTCCCCTCCCGCTGTGATGTCGTCAGCAAATTTCCGATGAAAGTGTGAGTTCTTTCTCATATTTTAAAGTAGACCATTGGGTACGCAGTGGGACGCGCGTCTTCTTCACTCATGTCAAAGTAATAAAAGAAGTGAGATATTAAATAAAAAGTGAAAAAATGAAGGAAGCTACTATTATACAAAGTACATAGATACACAGAAAGAAAGGGGGGGGAAATGAAGGAAACTACAGTAATACAAAGTAGATACACAGTAGACACAATGACCAATACAATAAAAAAGAGGAATGAAGAGGAATAAGGGAAGTTTACGATAACATGCAATAACTATACAGAAAAAGATATAGGAAAAAAAAGAGTGACGAGGAATGAAGGAAACCACGATAATGTACATAAAATACACAGCACATATCTAATACAGAACAATTAAAGGATAGAAATTAAATAAGCAATTACAATGAACGATAGAAAAAAAAAAACACAGTAGCAGTCGGATATTGGAATCTAACCCAACTTAACGTTCCTCGTGCGTGTCCTCTGCGACATTAAAACTTCGATCAATAAAAGACAAGGAAAAATAGCAAATAAAGCCACAGCAATGCACAATAAAAACACAGTAAACGAAGGATATTCCAAACTCATGCGTCTGTTTGTTGCTTTGTGACTCTTAACGATTGAATTCCTTGTTGAGACGCTCCCCCATCATCCTCCTCCTTCTCCTTCTCCTTCTTCTCCTCCTCCTCCTCCTACCTGCTTTGCCTCTCACCTTTCCACCTCCCACGTTCCTTCACCGTCTCGACCACTCGCCCACTCCCGTCTTCCCCTCCCACCTTCCCTCACTCCAGGCTCATTTACTCCACCCCCACCACCTAGACTCCTGCTCTCCTCTCGACACAGGAACGCCTTCACCCACAATCCAGGCAAAGGAAGAGGCATTGAGTTGACGACCAGACGACCTGAATATTCCAGACAAGGTGAAGACAAGGAAGAGAGAGATGGCTGGAGGTAAAGTCCTTAGATAACAAATAGAAGGGTTCTGGCTAAAAGCAATAAAAAAAAAATGGGAAAAAAGGTTTACTATTGGTTCCAGTCCCTTGAGAGAACAGTCCAAAGGCAAGTTCAAAGTTGCAACCTCCCTCTTGAAGGAGTTTAAGTCACAGGCAGGACGAAATACAGAAGTGCAAGCAGAAACGACGCGCGCTCACTTGCTCTCCTATGGAACGACTGCAGCGAGGGACCAGGAGGATTTATTCTGCTCAAGAAACACTAAACGAAACCTCGCCTTGTACTAACAGTGGATAAGGGGCAGGAGGGTGGCGTCGTCCCCTGCCCGGCCACCCTCCCCTCCCAGCCGCCCGTCCAGGGAAGCCTCGTCCTAGCTATTCCCGAAGGCGACGCAACTCTACCACATTTTCAGCAGTGTTTTTCTGTGGCCTTCCCTTGCAGTACATCCGGGACCCACCTCGACTACAAGTGTTGTTTGTGTGTTTGGGTGTGTGTGTGTGTGTGTGTGTGTGTGTGTGTGTGTGTGTGTGTGTGTGTGTGTAGGTAGGTGAGTGTGTGTCTCAGACTTCAGGGAATTAAAGGTTATTTATATCCATTACACATCGGTCTATGTGAATGACAGGAAGAAATTGGGTAGTTCTCGAGATGTCCTGATCCTGAGGGAAGTATCAAGGCACTTCATATGTAATTTTGGACTTGATTTCGGACCGTCTTCTTATGGGACCGGCACCTTCAGTGAGTCTTTTTTCCCAGGTTTATTGCCCTTGACCAGATCGCCCTCTCACATAAGAACCTTAAAAGGACACTGGGAAAAGCTATATTAAGTTTTAGAATATTGAAATAATATCGTTATATCAAGTTATACATAGTTAAGTTATTGAGATCACAAGAACATAAATGCGAAATTAAAAACGGAAAGTATGCTAAAAATATACACAGAATACCGGTGATAATAGACAGTGAGGATGAGATGTCAGCTTAAGAAGATGCATGACAGGCGCGACACAAGACAACATGAACGGATGAGAAAAACCCACACCACTCACATTCTTATGTCTCTCACTCTAACACAAGCTTTCAAAAAGAAACCCTAAAACAAAATACAAAAAGCTCAACAAAATGCTCCAGTGAACACACCCAAGACCTTAGAAAAGGAGAAACAGTTGTGGAGAATAGTTACAAGCTCTCAGGAAATGTGTTGCGTCCTGGTACATTCCGCCGTCAGGAGAGAACCGCGTCAAGAAAATATTTAGTGACATGCCAACATACCACTGCTGCGGGAAGTGCGTGGTAATCGCGACGCACAAAAAAAAAAAAAATAATAATAATAAAAATAAATAAATAACTAAATGAAAAAAATAAAAAATTCTGCTAAACAAAGAATTGGAGTGAAATACTGAAAATGCATGTAGGTTTTAAAAAGAGGGAGAAGCAGCTATGTTAATCAAAGAAAACTACTTATATAAAGAGATAAATAGATGGAAGAAACGTGAAACACACACATACACACAAAAAAAAATGTCTGCAGAGTGTCATCTGTGTCGAAATAATTGCTCAGTTGGAGCTTAGAAGATTGAGAAACACTCCATCATCCGCAAGATCAAAGCTGCCCACGAACTACGTCATTGCAGTTCATACAATTCACACACAGCTCCAGGAGAATTGAAATTGAGAAATAATATGCAAAAATTAACACAAACAATAAAAAATAATGGATCTATACAATTAGTAAAGTGAATAGTGTTAAAATAAGTTAAAATATAAACAATTTAAGAGTAAATAAAAAAAAAAAAAGGGAAGCTGCAAAAAGCCACCAGGCCCTGTATAACACACGCCTGCATATTCCTATCACCCCTATACATAAATCTGCCTAATCATTCAAAACTCCCTAATGACTGGGTATTAAAAAACTGATTACCAAGTCTATTACATTCATCCACCACTCTATTTGTGAACCAATTTGAGATGATTAATAGCGTTATAGGCGAGTGAGAAGGGAGTGAGTGACCTTGGTATTGTGAGGCTGCATTGAGGTGAGCACTCCACCAGCAGGAAGGCGAGGAGAGTGATGAAGTATTGAGAGGCGGTGGGAAAGCCTCGGCCAGACGCCGCATCACGACAGACGCACCGATGTGATGGACAATGGAGGGGATTAAGTATGTGTGTGTGTGTGTGTGTGTGTGTGTGTGTGTGTGTGTGTGTGGGCGGGTGGGTATAGAATGTTAGTGGAGTATTTATGTCATTCCAGAGTTTGCTTCGCTGTCAATAATAACAATGACGACATCAACAACAACTACTACTACTACTACTACTACTACTACTTCTACTACTACTACTACTACTACTACTACTACTACTACTACTACTACTACTACTACTACTACTACTACTGCTGCATTAATGACAATAGCAATCTAGGAAGAAAATGAAAAGAAGAATTTTAATAAGGAGAGTAACAATAACGATCACAACAATAGCAAACAACACACTCTCGTCATCACAAAACACACACACACACACACACACACACACACACACACACACACACACACACGAAGTCTTCCCTCGCTTGAAATATATCTGTCGCAACACGTCTTACCAACTCCTGCCTCCTCCATCACCTGTTTTGCAACGCTCATGGCATTAACTTATCCTGACCTCCCCCCGTCAACACCGCCGCACTGTTTTCTCTTGCTGTGTCTCTTTATATTGCATCCTGGCTGTCCTTGTCTGGCTGTCTGAGTGTCTGTCTAGCTGTCTAGCAATGACCTTACTTAATATGATGCTCTTAACTCCAACATCGGATACGTTTCTAATATTCCAAGCAATAGATAACTTCCCAGTCTAAAAAAAACACACACATTCCTTTACTATCAATTTTCTAAGGTAAATGTTTTCGTATTATATGAAATGAATAAAACAAAAACAAAAAAATAAAACACTTTATCTTCAGCTAACAGCAATCCTCGCGTACATTCCGAGAGTATCCCAAGCATTCCAAGTATTCCAACTACCAAGGTTGTAAAAATACACCGCATTCCATAAGCGTGCATCACATTTCTAAGCTAAATGTTTCGAAGTATATGAAATTAATGTAAAAAGCACAATCACCTTTATCTTCAGCTCACAGCAATTCTCGACTATATTCCAAAGGTATTCAAAGCATTGCAAGCGTTCCAATTACATTCCAGAGAACAAAGCTGCATATGTAACTGACAGGACGCAGGTCCTTGAGAAGGTTTCCTATTTCTCTCTTGAACAAAGGCATAATTGAATGGCCTTGCAAACCGTGATATAAAATATGCAACGAAATTTTTAGTTAACACCTTGAAAACCTCGTCTCTGAACCAGCTGGTCTTCACAGGTCGAGTGCGAGGCTAATCTCTTATTCACACCAGAACGTTTACGAGGAAACCTTGATGGAAACACGGATGTTCACGGCGCAGAAACGTATTGAAATAATGCCCCGTGGGAATATACGAGGACGCTTCTAGGATATTACAATTTCTTATACTGTAGCTATTTTTTCTTTTCTTTATTTTTTACTTAACAGCTTCCATAGAGAAAAGCAAGCATCACACGTCACAGATAAAGGATAAAACTAGAAGACAAGATACGAATGCACATGATGCACGTAGCCTCGGATAAAAACTGAGGAACTGCAACAGAAACATTTGAGGAATCTGATGATGTTCGCGTATTTAGGCCTCTCTTTTTCCACTGCACAGCTTGCATAGAGAAAACAAACATCGACACGTAAACTGAATAAGATAAAGAGATAAGAAAACCAACGAGGCCAACATGACGAACTCTAATATTTCTTGAACAACGATAAGAGAGAATTAAATGAACTCACAACTGCAGAAATAACAATCACGACCATTACCACCATTATCACCATCACTATCACCACCACCAACACCACCACCATCACCAGTATCACGATCAGCCTCTGTGATTTTTCTACAGGACAAGAACTTCCTTAACACATCCCTGTCGACTTCCCGTCTACTCCAGGTCACTCCAAGGAAATAAAATAGTTAACAAACAGACAAGCAGCAAGCAGACGCAGTGGTCGTGCCTCGAAAAAGTAATTCACCTTCTTGGCAATTAAGATTCCCTTACTTCCGTATTTAGGAAGAGAGTTCGAACCCTAGCCATTGTCCTCTCTCTCTCTCTCTCTCTCTCTCTCTCTCTCTCTCTCTCTCTCTCTCTCTCTCTCTCTCTCTCTCTCTCTCTCTCTCTCTCTCTCTCTCTCTCTCTCTCGCTCGCTCTCTCTGATATCAATATCAATAGTTTCTGGCTTAGGGGAGTTAGTTTATCTCCAGAGAGAGAGAGAACGAGCAAGCGAGAGAGAGAGAGAGAGAGAGAGAGAGAGAGAGAGAGAGAGAGAGAGAGAGAGAGAGCGACAGTGTGTGTTCCCCATCACCACAGCCTCTTCGTGCCTAATGAACTTCCCTTCCTTCAGCCCCCACACCCCTCACAAGCCTCACATCCACTTCGACTCCTGGCTACGAGCACCTTCACTACAGGTGTTGCTTCTTAAGCACATAGGTCCAAAATTTACTAGAACGCACGTGTTTGTCGTCCTTTACCAGTGAGCAGGACGTGGAAGGCGACGAGCACTGCGCTAATTCATGGTATTCGAAAAATCCGAAAATAAATACAAAAAGGGAAGTAACTTATTTCTCTCGCATGGGTAATTGTTCTTCCCGTAAGAAGCGGAGGCAGGAGGACAAGGCCACCTCCACTACCGACCTCAACCAAAAGGAGGCTGCCCCTCCCGCCCCCAGCCAGCATGACCAGCGAGAAAAAACACCCGAGGAAGCGGATCCTGGTCAGTCTGATTTTTCCCTTTCTGGCAGGGACGGCTCGGGAATCGAGCAGTCCACGCGTTTTCTAACAGCCATCCCGTGTCTGCACCAGCATAAGACTCATCCCCAGGACCAGCCACACCCCAGTGACCACTCTCATCACACGGACTCTTCGCCGTCCAGGGACACTCCCTTCGAAGGGGAGGAACCACCTGGCAGGGACACGCCGCGCAGGATCCACGCGCAGGCGCCGCGGCGAGCAGGCCAGTCACCAGACAGCCAGTCACCGAGCGGAAGGCAATCACCGGATTGGAAGAACTCAAGCGAGAGGGAAAAGTGGCGCAGCAAGTCAACTTCCGGGAAGAGTTCAGCATACCGGAAGAGGTTACCTGGCTGGCAGAGGTCATACGACTGGAGGTCGTCTGCATGGAAGGAGTTACATGAACGGGAAAGGTCACATCGAGAGAGTTCAAGTGCTCGGAGGAGATCTGCTGATGGCCAGAAGTCACCAACCAGGAGAGACGCGCCAGGGCAGAGCTGTGAGTCGTCCATCGGCCCAGGGAAGGCAGATCCGGGGAAGGCAGAGGCGATCAAATGTTTCCTGGTGGTGCTGTTCGTGGTATTCGCCGTCATGTACACCTACCCTCCCTGCATGAGTCCCATGAGTTGGGCAGTGCTACCCAAGCAGACGCTTCTGGTGACACTGCTCAACGTGACTCTGCTTGTGATCGCCGTGTGCAGCATCCTCACCACCGTGAAGACAGCCATCCCCGCCACCACTGAGCTGGCCGTCGCTTCCATCCTGTGTCTCCTGAACGCCTTCCTCGTGGACCAGGTCAAGTGCCTCTTTCCCGATCTCAGTCTGTGGCTCTCGGCCCTTGTCCTCCCTCTCGTCCTGCTCACTGCGTGCATGTTGTGCCGAGACATGGCGCTCCGCTCATCACACACCCAATGAACTCCTCGTTCCCTTCTTATCCAAGTACGCGATCCTAACCGAGTGTCTGTTTTTACTTATTTTAACCCATCCCGTTCTCATAATTCAGGGCATCCATGCATCCTTACAGCTCAAATCATTACGTGTTTACTCTAGTTTATAGTATAATAAAAGTAGCCAAATTTCATCTTGCATATAGGAAAATATGAAAACACACACGCACACACACACACACACACACACACACACACACACACACACACACACACACACACACACACACAGAGAGAGAGAGAGAGAGAGAGAGAGAGAGAGAGATGGAGGGCCGGGGGCGGGGAACAAAGGAGAAAGGTGAGAGGAAAGGCATAAAACAAAGATTATGCAGAGAAACATGAAGCAAGGGATGTGGAAGAGAGGAAATGGAACAGCTCTCTCAGGAAACCGTGAGAGGAAAAGGAAAGAAAACGAGACACAAGGGAGAAAATGTCAAGAGAGAGAGAGAGAGAGAGAGAGAGAGAGAGAGAGAGAGAGAGAGGAACGAACGCCACTGAGAAACTGTAAGTAAGAGAGAGAGGGAAGAAAATAAAATATGAGGACATACATTATCTAGACCTCCACTCTTAAGTAAAAGTGAAGATAAATCTGCGGACACAAAGTCATGGACATGCATCGTACATAATCATACATAACAAGCAAAACTAGTAGCCACCAAGACTCAACCTCTCTCTCCCTCCTTCCTCCCACCAAGAAAAAAGACACACACTCATACATAACTCCTGCCACCACATACATAACCACGGCAAACTGAACCCGAGGCGAGGAGCGCGAGATAAAAAGGCAACAAACTTAAATAAGAAAATTGCAAGGCACTAGTTTATAAAATTCCCGGTCTAAAATCAACTACGTTCTAAATAAGGATGAATGACCTTGTAAAATAAATGCTGAAAATGTTTAAAAAATGTAGAAAAAAACACAGAAACTGGCTTTTAACAGCGTACATTTCACACATTTAGGCAGTGTCACGCATTGCCAATAACGGTCAATTAATACTATGAAAAGAGAATGTTATGTAAATATATCTATGTAACACTCTCGCTCATTGTTGTGTATACATTATGAAAATACATTAAATCTGTATCATATACCCCATACAGCTCTGTTTCACATTGCTATTGATGCCCTTGATTCTACTGACGATAAGGACAGACTTCTATTCAACACTCCCCTGTCATCATTTTTTTTATATGAAAACACACAAATTTGTATCGCATATCCCATACAGATCTTTGTTACGCCACGCTATCGATTCCCTTTTCTGTCAACTAACACTAAGGACACACAAAGTCCATAAGTGCGTGTTTATACGTCCTTTAAACCTCCAAAGCACCAAGCTTTTAATCATTTAACCCTCCCATACTCACCCTATTTATACCTACTACTGGCAATTAACACTAGGAAAGTAACAAAACTAGTGTATTACTTCTAAATTTGACTGCTTAAAGACTCCTCAACGTCCTTTCATTGTCGTTCACACCTACAAAACACCTACTTATTATTATACACTCCTTGTAAATCCACAAATACTAGGAAACAAATACTCACACTAACACAACGCATGCAACCCTCCCTTCAGTCCCCTACTTTTTTCCTTTACACCTTCAGAGCACCAAGTTATCACTAAATACTCCTTGCAAATCCAGGCACCGTTTAACTATACCCTCGGCTGTCAACAAGTATTAAGAAAAGACCTCACTTACACAACAGACACACGCAGAAACCTTCCCTTCAGCCCCCTGCCTTGCGTCTTGAATACCGAGAAAACGTAACGAGGAGTGAGCGGGTCGAGGTAAGCATCTGAGATCCCGCTGTTCATCATCTACGACGAGAGACATTAATAGGAGGGGATGAGCGTCCAGCGGCCACCGAGATAAAGGAAAACACGACATTCATTCTGAGCTTTAGATTTAGCGGCGAGAGAGGGTACAACAACAAGGAGCCGAGGAGCTGGAAGGAGAAAGGGAAGGAAGAGGAGGTAGGTGGCGGTGGTGGTGAAGGTGGTGGGAAGCAAGATGAGATGTTTATGAAGAATAGAGGGATCAAATAACAGGTGAAGATGAAAAAAGAAAAAAATAAAGAGAGAGAAAGGAATGTAATTAGAAAGCTGATAATTAGTCTGTTTTTTGTTTTTTTTTATTTTAGTTTACTGGTTGAAGTGATAAGTATGCTAACCCTCTCTCTCTCTCTCTCTCTCTCTCTCTCTCTCTCTCTCTCTCTCTCTCTCTCTCTCTCTCTCTCTCTTTCGCCCACCGCTATCCGTTTACATATACGGAGTTTCCATCACCACCACCAAATAAAAAAAAGAAAGAATTTCCCACCAACAACAATGATTTCTTTCCCCGGTAAATTCAGAATCAAACAACGGAAATGTACAGCGCGATCCAAAAGTTTAATTTACAAAGAGTCGCCCAAACAATGAATGCGTGCGCCAATTTCCCTGCCCACCCGAAAACAACAACCCCCCTCCCCCCAAAAAAAAAAGTGTTGTTCTCTTCCTTATGAAAGAAAAAAGTAAAAATGAGGGAAAAAACACGTGGAAGCTTCGTACTGGTGGAAAATTCAGTAGTTTTATTTATTTTTTTTTTTATTTCTTGCTTTCTTTTTCTTTTCGCTCGTTCGTTCGTAGGTTGAATGGTTGGTAAGTTTCATTAAAACTCCACGTGGATCGATGCATTTTTTGTCACTTGCCACAACCACCCACCACCACCACCACCACCACCACCAAAAACACACTGCATTTACCACTCTCTCCACCACCGCCATCACCACAATCACAACCATTACTACCACCACACTGTATTCCACACTTAAGCCATTCCCTCCACCACCACTATCACCACCACCAGCACCACTATCACCACAATCATCACCACACAGCCTTCCTCGCCATCACCACAGCCATCACCACACTGTATTTCCCACCACCATCACCACCACCACCACCACCACCAGAAGTCCTACCTCACACCGTCTCACCAATACTCTGCTTCTTCCTGTCCATGATCCCCTCCTCTCCTGACGCGAGTGTCGTTCGAGTGTAAGCCTGAGGAGGAGGAGGAGGAGGAGGAGGAAGAGGAGGAGGAGGAAAGTGAAAGAAAAGGAGGAAAAGTCAGTAAGAAGTCAAGACGGCAGTGAGAGAGAGAGAGAGAGAGAGAGAGAGAGAGAGAGAGAGAGAGAGAGAGAGAGAGAGAGCATAGCAAATGGAATCGCAGGCAGCAAAAAAGAATCAGAACCATCTCTCTCTCTCTCTCTCTCTCTCTCTCTCTCTCTCTCTCTCTCTCTCTCTCTCTCTCTCTCTCTCTCTCTCTCTCTCTCTCTCTCTCTCTCTCTCCCTGATCCATACATACAATCAAACCTTCACCCACACATCACCGTGACAAAAGTAACGAGGGGAATTTCACTTGATAAACCTCTAACTAAACCAACGAGTTCCGCCACCGTGATCACCGTCCCTCAGCCAGAGCAGCGGACGCCTGAGCAACATACGAGGCAGCGAATGAAGAAGAACCCGCACTTGCCCCGCCTTGACATGCAACCTGCGGCACTGATAGCTGGAGAACCCCCGTAGCCGTTATGAAGATGGTAATGTACTAGTGCGGGAATACGAGGGAAGGATGGAGAGATGGAAGGATGAAAGGAAAGAAGGAAGGAAGGAAAAGAAGTTGAAAGAAAATGAAGGAAAGAAAAGGAAAAGCAAAAAAGGAAGGAAGGAAGGAAAGTAAGTAGGTGGGTAGATATGAAGGAAGGAAGGAAGGAAGGAAAGAGTTAGGAGAAACAAAAGGAAGATAGGCAGATAGATAGATAGAGAGATAGATAGATAGAGAGACAGATAGACAAAACAGAAAAAAAAACGAAAGAAAAAAGAAAGAAAAAGAAAGAAAGAAAGGAGAATGAAGAGTTAAAGAAAAAAAAAGAAAACAGGTAGACGAGTCACTGCTGTGGAAAATTGAAAGGCTGAAGACTGAGTCACGATATAATCTAACCGCGACACGGAGAGATAAATAAGACGAAAGAGAGGGGTAAAGAAATAAAAAAAAAGTAAAAAAAAAAAAAGAGAGAGAGGAAGGAGATGGCGGTAAAAAATGAAGTATAGCTTACAGGATGAGGTAATGAGAAAAGGAAGAAGAAGGGGCAGTAAATCATTTAAAACCGCAAAAAAATGAGTCGGTATCTGAATAGAAGACTAACGCACTGCGACCATGCAAAAGGAAGAAAAAAAGGGGGGATACAGAAAGCGATGATAGAAAAAAAGAACATTATTAAAGCTTATAGGAATAGATCATGAGAAAAGAGTTAAATATTTAGATCAGTGCTGAAAATGAAAGTAAAAGTATGGTTGTAGTAGATAAATCAGTACAATGCAATACTTTAAAAGACTGAGATACATTTATAATTTCTTCTAGTCCAGCAATTATCAACATACACATTTCCACACCAAGCGTCAACTAAACGTGAGGAACTTGTATGGAACTTGTGCTTAATCTAACAATACTCTAATCACCATCTACCATCACCACTTCCTCACACCCATTACTCCCCTTTCCAACAGTTATTATCATATATGTACTTTCCCACTAACACTCGACTAAACATGCAAATCTTGTGTACAACCATATTCTGAAACATTCACTACATTCAAAAAGGCTTCAGTCACTCGAGTTTTCAAGGGTGTTTTTTACGGTTCTAGTGACAGAGTAGCAAGACTTCACCATCATTAACAGGAGAAACACTCTTGAGAACCCGGCTCATGATCTATGAGGCTTTGTAAAATGGTCGTAAAGAGAAAGCAAAGCGTTTCTGAATACGGGTCTAAGATTAACTAACGCTCAACATCACCTCACATCCTTCCTCTCCCAACACATGCTCGTCACCAGCTATGCGCCTCGCCTCTCCACCAACACCTTATACTGTGCCTCACATGAACTAGCAAAGGAAAGCCCTCGCCGCGGGAGGGTGGGGGCAGAGTATATCCTGTCTTTCAAAACCTGAGATTGGCTGGTGGAAAGTGGGCGGTGCAATTTTAGTTTGAATTCATTTTGATGACCAGAAAGGTGTGGGCGAGGTGGTGATCTACCGCCCAAGCCGTCCCTCCCTTGTCTCTCTCTCTCTCTCTAGGTGGTTTTTCACTTGGTGGCTTTTCCTGATACCCTGTGCCCTGCGTGGCATCGGTTGCTTTTGTGTGAGTGTGGATTGGTGGGTGGGGTGTGCGAATGGGTGAATGTGTGAGTGTACCATTTGCTTTAGCTGACAACTGTAATTAAGTTTCTCTGTCTTATGGTGTCTAACGCTATTTGCGTAATAAATTAATCAAATCAATCTCTCTCTCTCTCTCTCTCTCTCTCTCTCTCTCTCTCTCTCTCTCTCTCTCTCTCTCTCTCTCTCTCTCTCTCTCTCTCTCTCTCATTGTTTGAATGCAAACTTTAGGTTGAGGCATCAAGAAAAACATACCATTTATTACTCATTCATCATCCACATAGTTTCTCGCCACAGCAAAAACTTCCTTCACTCCTCTTATTCAAACATCTTTCCTCACAAATATTAAATATTATGTCTTCCCCGCCTGGCGATCCCTCTCCCCAACACCCTCATCCCTTACCTCTCCACACCTTGACCTGAACACACACACACACACACACACACACACACACACACACACACACACACACACACACACACACACACACACACACACAGGTAAAAAATAACTTACATTCAAGGTAAATTAAACAGCAAAGTAAATAAACACACACACACACACACACACACACACACACACACACACACACACACACACACAGACCAAGTAGCAATTTAAGGGTTAAACACCAATTATACAGTTTTGTGACTCGCCTCTGATCGGCGACACCACACACACACACACACACACACAGGGTAGTGAAGTTTGTGGGAGTGCAGAGTTAACACCACACCACAACACCACGGTATTCTTTGCACCTCGATCCTCACCGCCGCGCCGAACTCCGCTAAGCCCCTCCGACCCCGGCCCCGTCCCGCCGCGGCTAAGACAACAATTTCCCATCACATATTTAGCGTAATTTCCAGAGCTTTACAGGCGTTTCCAGGTGATTTAAGGACTCAGATATGTAGGAATAGGTGGAGGAGAGGAGATTGAGGGGAGAGGAGGAAGTTGAAGGGAGAGGAGGAGTGTGAAGGGAGGGGAGAGAAGGAGATACGGAGGACTGGTGAAAAAAAAAAACTACTTCGGCTCTATATTATGATTTTTCTTTTTATTAGTGGAGTTCGCATTGTTTTGATATTTAATTTATTGACAGGAAAGTAAAACAAGTTATAATATGTAATAAGATCCTGTCTAGCTATGTTTTTTTTTTTTTTGTTTGTTTGTTTCTCGTTACAATAACAATTTCGTAAGGCTTAAATGAAGTGTAGGATACAGTCCCATTCACAACGCCCACCATGAAAACATCAGAACCCAGACCGAGACTTTCCGTGCTCCTTGTCGGCGTCTCTTCGTCAACATTTTCCTCAATTTTTACGGATTTCCAGATATTTCCAGGTGTTCTCTAGCATAAGATGTGTAGACTGTGTTAGTAGTAAGTGGAGGAGAAGGAGGAAGAAATGATGAATGGAGGGGAGAGAGGAGGAGGAAAGACTGGAGATGGTGGAAAGTGGTAGCAGTATTATATGGGTGGATTGATAGATTTGTGGAATTATTATGTGGATGGATAAATGGATAGGTGGGTGGATGGGTGAGTGAGTGAATGGGTAGGTGGATGGGTGGGTGGGTGAACTGGTGTGTGGATGGGTATTTGTCTGGGTGGATAGACGAGTGAGTAAATGGATGGTTAAGTCAATGGGTATGTGTATGGAGGGATGTATATGTATAGCTCTCCTCGGCCCTTCCTCACAGGCCGGTCTATATGTAATCTATACTCTTGTCCGCGGCTCAGCTCAAGTTATTACAAACGTGAGGCGACCAGCGGGCAGCAGCTCGCGAGGGATGGGGAGGGAGGGACGAGAAACACCCAACAAATACTGAGAGAGAGAGAGAGAGAGAGAGAGAGAGAGAGAGAGAGAGAGAGAGAGAGAGAGAGAGAGAAAGAGCACCTGTGTATGTGTGTGTGTGTGTGTGTGTGTGTGTGTGTGTGTGTATGCACGAGTGTGTGTTTGTGTGTGGATGTTTGTATAGGATTTATTTTTAATTGGTATGTTAAAACATGTCATTTCAGCCCTCGAGTTTTAGTTACTTGACTTAAGTTGGACAAGTTTGTAATTGAGCGTATTCTGATCATAATCATTGTATCTAAGGCTTGTCAATAAACTAACTAAACTAACTAACTGTGCCATTCACCTTATGTCGTCTGCTGTTCACCCAGCCAGCCGTTCCTCTTCGGAAAGAGCTCAGAGCTCTCACTGACCGATCTTTGGGTAGGACTGAGACCACTCACACACTACACACCTTGACAGCGAGGTCACAGTCCCTCGGGTTGCATCCTGTACCTACTTGCTGCTAGGTGAACAGGGACACACATTAAGAGGATTGCCCTTTTGCCTCGCCGCGCCCGGGACTCAAACCCCGGCCTTTTCGGTTGTGAGCCGGCCGTGCTAACCACTACTCTACGCGGTGTGTGTGTGTGTGTGTGTGTGTGTGTGTGTCTGTGTGTGTGTGCGTCGCAAAAACATCAAATAGAATAAAGACGAGAGATAAAATAAGTAACCTGACGCAGAGACAAGGAGAGGAAAAAACGTGAAGAAAAGGAACGGATAAAGAAAGATGAAAGAGAGAGAGAGAGAAAGAAGCAGGCACTCAGGAGGGGGACGAGAGGAGAAGCGACGCAGAACAGCGAGAAATTTACAAAAGAAAGTACAGGGAGAGAGAGAGAGAGAGAGAGAGAGAGAGAGAGAGAGAGAGAGAGAGAGAGAGAGAGAGAGAGACGACAGGGTCACCTACACGAAAAACAAAAGAGCTGGAGGGAGAAGATAAGTATTTCAGAGATGAAGAGAAGAGAAAAGAAAGGTAAGTAGAAAAACGATGAAGTGAAACTTGGAGAGAGAGAGAGAGAGAGAGAGAGAGAGAGAGAGAGAGAGAGAGAGAGAGAGAGACTAAACACGGACACATCTCTCTCTCTCTCTCTCTCTCTCTCTCTCTCTCTCTCTCTCTCTCTCTCTCTCTCTCTCTCTCTCTCTCTCTCTCTCTCTCTCTCGTTCACCCCCTTTCCTACAAGTGTGTGTTTAAACTTACAAAGCACGAGGGAGGGACGTTTGCAGTATTGAGAGAGAGAGAGAGAGAGAGAGAGAGAGAGAGAGAGAGAGAGAGAGAGAGAGAGAGAGAGAGAGGAAGCAGGGAGGGATGCAAAGAGGGTCAGCAGACGAACAGAGGGGAAGGGGAGGCGCAGACCGGCAGGCAGGCAGGCAGCCGGTGAGGGATGTCACATAGAGGCTCCCGTCACGTTTCGCGCACCGAGGCCCTGTTGTGACAATAAGAACCTTCAGTGGAGGCTGCGACAGTAACACCAGTGGCAGGAGACGCGAGGTAGGGAGGCTGGCTGAGGGTAACATGGGCAGTTTGAGGTTAGATGTCCTTCTGTCTCCCTGTGTTCCTCCGCTCACCCTTTGTCTAGTTGTGTCCCCTCCCTCTCTCTGTCTCTGCCTCCCTCTCTCGCTTCCTCCGTCCAGCTGGTATGTATCTTTCCCTCCCTCTCCCTTCCTCTCTCCCTCCCTCCCTCAGTGCAGCTGGTATGTTCTCTCTCTCTCTCTCTCTCTCTCTCTCTCTCTCTCTCTCTCTCTCTCTCTCTCTCTCTCTCTCTCTCTCTCTCTCTCTCTCTCTCTATCTATCTATCTATCTATCTCTCTCTTCCAGCTGACGTATTCCCGCTCTCCTTCCTCCTCTCTCTCCCTGCATCCACCTCAACTATTCTCTCTCTCTCTCTCTCTCTCTCTCTCTCTCTCTCTCTCTCTCTCTCTCTCTCTCTCTCTCTCTCTCTCTCTCCCTCCTCCTTACACATGACATAATCTCTTTTCCGTCCACTCCCTCCGTTACTTTGTCTACCTGAAATATGCTCTTGCTGCTTCTTCCTTCCTTTCCTCCTTCCCTCTCTCCACCTCCATCTTCCCTCTCTCTCTCTCTCTCTTGTCTTCCCTCCATCTGCAGGTATAATCCCTCAGCTAACTCCTCCCTTTCTCCCTCCATCAATTTCTGCAACTGATTAATCCACACTTCCCCCTTCTCTCTCTCTCTCTCTCTCTCTCTCTCTCTCTCTCTCTCTCTCTCTCTCTCTCTCTCTCTCTCTCTCTCTCTCTCTCTCTCTCTCTCTCTCTCAGCTTTTCTCCCTTCCTCCATCTGTCCTAGTGTCACCCCTATCTCGCTACCATCCCGCCCCCTCTCTCCTCCCCACTCTTCCCCGTCTAAGGTCCCGGTTCATGCCACTGTTATTTGCAAGTTCCTGAATCTGTCGTGTTCTTCTTGATGGGACGACGGTGAGAGACGCGAGGATCGGAGGGAAGGGAGGGGTAGGAGGGAAAGGAGGCAGCCAAGCAAGGGTACAGGGAAGGGCAGGGATTGCTTGGGAAGAAGGGGGACCATGGTGGAGGTGTGCATTTGTGTACGTGGGATGAAAAAGGAAGGAGAGGGTAAAGAAAAGATGGATGAGTAGAATGAGGAGAGAACGGAAAGTGAAAGATGAGGTAAGAAATGAAAGGATGGATAGAGAAGAAGGATAGGGGGATGGAATGGACGAATGGTTTATGTTTGTGTAGATAGATGAGGAAAAAAAGAAAGGAAGATGATGAAAGGGAGATAATGATAAGCGAGAAAAGTGTCAGGTACGAAAGGGATAGACAGAGAAGGATAAGAAGGGTCAAAGGTAAGAGCGTGGAGGAAGAGCGGGAACTAGAGCATGAAGAAAAGGAGGAAGGGAAGAGGAGTGACAAAACAAAAGATAAGGAATTGGAGACGCTCGCGGTGCCAAGTTGCAGAGAAAACGTAGTTTGTGTCTGTAAAGATAACATGATGGTGGTACTGACGCCTCTACTGTCAATGCTCTCTCTCTCTCTCTCTCTCTCTCTCTCTCTCTCTCTCTCTCTCTGGAGCCGTTTATCTTTTTTATTTTATTTATTTTTTATGGAGTAATTTAGTTTTCGAGAACAAAAGCGGTACGATTACATTACAAAAAATGCGTCACAAAAAAACATTCATCACTCACTCTCGTACTTACATAATATTGTAATCGTCACGCGAATTGACAGTAACTTTACGCCAGGATTACTTTCCATTAGGCCAGATTAACTAACTCCACTGTGACGAAGGGACACAAAGCTTGGATTCATGTACAAACACACACACAGACACACACTTTTATGTTTACCCACGTCATTCTGAAACTGGAAATCATAAGACAGTTCTGACACAAGTGCTTGGAAAAGAAGAAAAAATGAAAAACTTGGACCGGACAATTTTCTTATTCTTTTCACTATCCTCCGTTGTGGCTTGACGTTGTGTCTTATTTAGCGTGGCGCAGTCCTGGGTGGTGGTGGTGGTGGTGGTGCGCTTGGAAATATGTTGTAATGTGGGTGGTGTGGTGTGCTAGATGAAACCAGGTGTGATTACGTAAGTGGTGATAGTGGTGGTGTGGTGTGGTGTGGTGTGGCAGTGTGTGGTGAGCTTGGAAATATATTGTAGTGTGGTGTGCTCGAGCATGATGTAGTGCAGTGATAAAGCGTGCTGTATAGTGTGGTGTGGCGAAGTGTGATAAGGTGCGGTATGATATGACAATGTGCTGAGTGGTGGTGTGGTAGCGTGATGTAGCGCACAGATGAATATGATGTGGCGCGGCTTTGTCAGATGTGGAGTAACATTACATAGTTATGAAATCCCTGTAAGATTAAATGAGGTGGTGCTGTGGTAGGGATGTGGTGCAATGAGGGGGACGAGGAAGGGGCTGGCCAACGGGCGTGGAGAGGGTCGAGGCGGAGCAGGACAAAGACAGGGGTAAGGCAGGGCAGGACAAGCAGGGTAAGACCAAGAGAAGAAGAATAGGGAAGAGGTGGGGAAAGGCAAGGAAAGGGACAAGGTAGGGAAAGAGAGGGATAGGGGCACGGTGGGGCAGGAAAGGAAGAGTAATGCCAAGAGGGGAGGAGCCGGCGAGGTACGCACACACAGACCCAGGCAGGGAGGCAAAGATATGTTCACCTTTGTTTTTTAGTTTGAAGGTCAATTGGCGCGCAACACAGAAATCCTTTATCATTCAACTGATGACTCTGACATGAAATTGCTTTATATCGCACATGAAATACTGGCACACTTGCTCTCTCCCTCTCTCCTACTCCCCCACTCTCCGCCTCTCTCTCACTCTCCCTTCGTCCTCCCACCCCCTCCAAGGCCATGTGGCGACGCGTGTGCTGGCCTGTAAATGTGTGTCTTTCTGATGCAACACTGCAGTTTTTGTATGTTATTTCCATTTTCCCACCGTCTGACTCTCTTGCTTGTCTGGCGAGGTGAGGTGAGGTCTGGTCTGTCTGCTCTGGTCTGTTCTGGTCTGAGTCTGGTGGTCAAAGAGAAATAGAAGCAACATAACCTCATTCGATTCCCTTTAGGATGCGATGCGAGCGTGACACGGCGGCGGCGGCGGTAGGGATGGTGGTGGTGGTTGATGATGGTAGTGGTGGTGGTCATAAAAGGTGGAGTGTTATGATTTTTGATTGATAAACGTAAACTGGTCGTGGTGGTGGTGGTGCTGGTGGTGTGTATGGGATTGTGCAATGGCAGTAGAGAGCGTTTAAGTGATGTCAGGGTGTTATGTTGGTTGGGGTGATTAGAGGAACTTGTTGGGGGTGATAACTGTGAGAAGTATTGTTGGTGGTGGTAGTAATGGTGGTAGTAGTGGCAGTAGTGGTAAAAGAAGACAAATTAGTGGATCAAGTTCTTGACGCTCATCTGCTTGTAAATGAAGGATAACACTCTCTCTCTCTCTCTCTCTCTCTCTCTCTCTCTCTCTCTCTCTCTCTCTCTCTCTCTCTCTCTCTCTCTCTCTCTCTCTCATCTCCTATGTAACCCACCACCAGTTTTGTTTTATTATTCTTTTGAGTCAAACCTCGTAAATTAAGAGATAAAGTTTCCTATTACTCATTTGTAAGATAACTCTCTCTCTCTCTCTCTCTCTCTCTCTCTCTCTCTCTCTCTCTCTCTCTCTCTCTCTCTCTCTCTCTCTCTCTCTCTCTCTTATCCCCTACGTAACCCGCCGCCAGGTTTGTTATTCTTTTGGGTCGAGCATCGCGGCGGCCCGAGGCGAGGCTTTTAAGGTAATCCCGTTGTGCGCCGCCGAGCCCCCGGAGGGTAGACGACGCCTCCCCTGGGCACGTCGCGTCTTTGTGGGATAAAACACACACACACACACACACAAACACACATACCTTGCTATAGATAATCAACACAGAAAGGGAGTTATATTGATTACTAGCTTATTTTTTCCTGTTTTGTTTCGTTTCTCTCTTTTTTTCGTATAAGTTTTAAATGTTGTGGTGTAGGGGTGAAGGTGGTGGTGGTGGTGGTGGTGGTGGTGGTTTAATAGTTTCATTATACAAATGTTGATTTCTCTAAAGTCATTCCTAAACTTCTTTTTTTTCTCAGGTGTGTATTTTTTTCTTATTATACTGTCGTCTTCGTAAACTTAAATGTGTTCTCTCTCTCTCTCTCTCTCTCTCTCTCTCTCTCTCTCTCTCTCTCTCTCTCTCTCTCTCTCTCTCTCTCTCTCTCATCCTTAGCATCACCACCTCCTTCCTTCTCCCGGTTGCTTTCTTTCCTCAATCTCACTTCTTTTTCTCTCGATCCAAACTATTTCCTCTCCTTTTTTCCTCCCAATACATTACAACCCACTCCCGTCTCCGCGCTCCCTTTCATTCCATTTTCTCTCTTTCTCTATCAACCTCCTTTACCTCCGTTTTCTCCTCGTTCCGTTTTCTTTCTTCCACGGCTTGTTTCATTCTCGTCACCCCAGTAGGTCTCGAAGCTCGTGAAACCGTTCCGAACACACGCAAATGAACCACGGTGAACCAAGATGGGACGTAAGATAAGTAAAAGAAATGCACAATAGTAAGATGGTGAAATAGTAAGATATGAAGGGGAGGAAGAGATGTTTAGAAGAAAAAAAAAAAAGATAAAGATAAATAATGTATATGTTCCGAACTATTGGAACATTCTCTCTCTCTCTCTCTCTCTCTCTCTCTCTCTCTGCATGTATGTGTGTGTGTGTGTGTGTGTGTTGTTCCTCGGATTTCACGGCTTAATTTTTCACCTTTCAATTTTCACCTAGAATTCCTTCCTTTAACCTGCGACTGTGTGTGTGTGTGTGTGTGTGTGTGTGTGTGTGTGGAAGGACTGACAGTTGCACCAGCGGAGAGACAGACAGACAGGCAGACAGATAAATATAAACAGATACTCAGATTGACGGACAGATAAAATATGTGTCCCTAGTGATGAAGTATTAGAATATACATAGAGTAATTGACAGACAGACAGACAGACAAACACACATGCAGACCAGCAGGAAGACAGACAAACAGACAGATATAGATAAAACTGATAGACTGGTATAAATAAATAGGCAGATAGTGAATAGATAAATTGATAAACAGACCAGTGGACAGACATAAGATAGACATACAAAAAAAAAAAATCAAAATCAGATGAAAATTCATAAGAACAAATTTGAATTACAGACACCATACAAGAAATAACACATAAACAAAACTGATGACAGGAAGAATATGGGTGAGTGAAGAAACATACAGCAGGGAGCAAAGAACAGACAAACAGACGAGACATGGCCGGTGAGTGGAGAAGGGAGGCCAGACGGGTGGGTGGGCGGGCAGGCAGTGCAGGGAAGGGATTGAAAAGTTTGCAGGAAGACCTGGACAGAGATTAGCAGAGTGCCGTGACTCAGGCAAAGGGTTGGGAGGACTTTGTCTAGCAGAGGACTTGTAACGCAATCTCTCTGGAAATTGGTGTCAGAGAGAGAGAGAGAGAGAGAGAGAGAGAGAGAGAGAGAGAGAGAGAGAGAGAGTGAGTGTGTGTGTGTGTGTGTGTGTGTGTGTGTGTGTGAATAAATTGTTACATTAACACAGTTTTAATTTCAACTTACATTTAATAACTGTAACGTAACACTCAATAACATTCATTTGGCAGAGGTGGACAATTCACTTGCCGTGCCGTAATCCCTTCTATTCATGGCGAGCGGCGCCCAGTGGGACATGCGGCCTAAATAGGGAGTCAGGCAATATGCACCGCGTATGGATACAACTGGCATCATTTATTGAATTCGCAATCAATGCCGTGACTGGCAGGTGACCGGTTCGCACCGTACGCAGCCAGTCCAATACATAACAACTGTACGTGTGTGCGGGCCTCGGCATTCATAACAAATGACGTAATCTGTTCTCATGATGATATCAGGGCCTTCCATTCGTAAGTATCGTACATAACAAGCACACACTGATCGCCGAAACATATTAGCCAGATGCTCATCAACTGTGGCTCGATCAGTAAAATACGTGACGTCTTTTTAGATTAAACTACACGCCCCTTAGAAATTCAAAGTTGCCGCGGAGTGCCATGAGTCGCCAGGAGGCCGCGTAGATGAAGGGAGCCACCGCGATAACGGGATGCTGCAGGCTATGAGGTTTGGCAGAACCCATCTATGGTGGCGCCGTCTGCAGGCATTTTACCTTGCCTAGGCGCACGTGTTGGCGGGGAACAGTTATGTGAAAGTGCTACGTTCTATTGTACGCGAAACCAATTACAGTTAATTACTTCAACGTAAAAAAAATTAATAAATAAATAAATAGATAATAATAAAATAAAAAGAAGAAGAATCCAAGTATGAGATAAAGTTTCATGTGACTTAAAGATAAGATAATATGGTTCCCTCCACACGACAAGACGTTTAACAAGCTCCTTAATTATCCACTGATAGACCAGATTCAATATGCGTATAACAAGCAGCATGTAGATATCAAACTTGCCAGTTACATCGCTGCAATTACCTGGGAAGCAACGCGCACCTCAGCCACGTGTGCGCGTCGTCAGGTCGAGCAGCCAAGGCACAAGGAACAAATAGGTGGCTGACATTAACTTGCTTACGTCACACACGTACTCACCGGTATTCAGGGTTCAACTCGATGCGTTACGTCCTCTTGCTTGTTCTGTTATGTTCACTCGTTACAAATAAACTATGTATATCACCCATAACGATGTTTCCATTGTACAGGCCTTGCGGGCAGCGGGTGGTGGGATCGCGTGAGTCGCGGGCAGGAACAGCTCCATCCTATGCTCAAGTCTCTGCCCGCTAGTGATCCGAACAGCAGCCTCCCCTCATACCACGACCCATTCTGGTTGTTACCAGGACTGCCAACATTACGCCTGGCTTCCCTGAGTAATTATGTCTCATTTCGCTCAGTCATGTGTCTTAACTTGGATATGTAATCAAAATATAATTTATAAACTTTCTTTGAGTCATATTAGACAAAATTTCACTCCGTCTCAATTGCAGAGTCCAAACATGCCAAGCTATCCAGTGTGCTAGATGCCTCAAGGCCAATTTCAAAATTGCTTATTAACGTTCCCAAGCAAGAGCCTTACCAACCTGGTAACTGGCATTACCAACATCTCCATGTTATTTCAATATTATTCAATAATGTTATTTCAATATTTTCTATTTCTCTTAGATGACAAATTCCATACACTCTATGCATATGTGAGGATTGTTAGTTTTTAGCCAAGGAGACATAGTAGATGAAGTAAGAGGGTGACAGTGAAGTTTTTATCAGCTAGTGAAGTGAATTTACGCCGCCATCCAAATTCTTAAATTTTATCATATTACTATTATAGCCTACAGAATATTGTTGTATTGTTAAATAATTATAATATACAATTCAGGAAATAAAACAAGTACAAGAAGATAAGAACTTGTGATATTTGCAAGAAATAAATGCATTGATAAGCTCCAGGCCCAATAGATAAGGAGGCCCAACAGCTCCCAAGCCAGCGTTTACCAAAGGTTCAAATTTCTGGTAAGGATCAAAACAAACAACGCCGCGAAAAACGTTTGTGAAATCGGATTTGTTGCTGGTGGCGGACATCACCACTCATTGGCAACGATCACAACAGGAAGCGACTGTGAAATTGGCCCTCAGTCTCGAGTTCGAAGCAGTGAGCCGTGAGCCATTCGAAACACCGGCTCACCAATTGGCGCCGGATGAGACCGAGTAATGTAAATCATAAGTGAGCAAACGGAAGTACAACAGTCGAGTGAATGCATAGATTTCCTTACAGTGCCCTCATTTTCCTCCTCTCCCAGACCATTGCCACCCATTCCTCCCTACCTTCCTCCTCCCTTGATCGCTCCTCTCTACCATACCATCTCTCCTTCCTTCACTTGTCATGTGCCTATCATTCTATTTTCATTCTTGCCTCATTCCCTTTTTCCTTCCAGTATCATTATATGTTCTCTCTGTATTCTCTCATATAGTACATCACTTTTCTTTCCTTGTCAATCTCATTATCCCTTCCTACATATATTCATCCACCCAATCGTCCCTTCCTCCTCTCCCTCTTCTTCTTCCCTCAAGCCATTCTACTTAATCGGTCTATTTGATATTAAAACCCTTCATTCATTATTTCGTACCTTCCTTGAAGTCATATTTTCCTCCCAGATCTCCCACCATCAGCTACGTGTGAGCGGCAAAAACTAACCCTCAAATAGAGCCTGTAAAGAAATCCCCATCAAAATATTGAGATCTTGAGCTTAAACGAGGACCGATTGGTTCCAGACTCAAAACTTCCTTCGCTTCCCTCAGGTTCAATGAATCCTTTGAAGAAATTTTATCCACCTGCGTCTGAAAAAGGCCAGCCGAGCCATCCCCTTGCAGCCGGAAGATTACCACCTCGGAGCTCTTTTTTTTTTTAAATACCAACTCAGTCGCTGCCTTTAGACGAGCCTTTCAAAAGACAGACACTGCTGCAGGCGCGGGGCTTGGCGTGACGTCACCAGGAACCAGCAGTAAGGTGAAGCTGTGATCACGTTTTCTATCACAAGAGCGGGCAATATATTATAAGCACGGGAGATACCAAGGAAACAAGCGAGTCCTTGGAGAAAACAAGCCAATGTCATGATATCGTTCATAATAAAAAAGAGACAAGCATCGTAAGGTTGGTGACGAAATTGCATCTGGATTGATAATAAAACACACATACCTAGCCAATCTGTCACTATCAGTACTGTTCTCAGCCATGCAAGTTTACAATAGAAAGAGATAAAATAACATAAGACTGTCGACGAAAGTAAATTGCCTGGGTAGTAAGAATGACGGAAGGAACAGTAGGGAATACGGGAGATGCCTGTAACAAGGATAAAGCTACTGTATTTCGCAGAGAACTTTATTATTAATCAACAGACTGAATGTCAGCATGAATTTTTAAAGCCCATGTAGAAATGAGAGACGTATCAGAGACCAGCAGGCATTCCAATTAAAGGGAGATAATGATCGAATGAGTGTGTCTCTCGTAACAATGCTCTCCTCCCTATTTGCAGCCAGCCTTCCTTCCTCCTCCCCCTTCTCTCTCTCTCTCTCTCTCTCTCTCTCTCTCTCTCTCTCTCTCTCTAGCTTCAATGGCACAAACATGTAATTACAATGAATAGGCCAAGCACGGAAAACCACCAACTGTGCTGCTAACAAGAACATGAACCATTAATTCACCTTGTCAATTTTTTTTTTCCCGGCCCCCCCCACCCTTCTCTCTCTCTCTCTCTCTCTCTCTCTCTCTCTCTCTCTCTCTCTCTCTCTGACTCGCATTAAAGCAAAGATATCAAGATAGAAAAAAAAATAACAGGGAACAAATAACGCATGTAAATATCAAGTTCCTGAGTTCCCTAGCAATTACTGACGTTCATTAAAAACTTGCAACACAGTTTTGCTTTCGCTTCTTCCTTTTTTTTTTTTCCGACATCAAGAAATTAATCAAGCCGAAGGTAAAAATTATAATTAGTGCTTGCATTTCATCAATAAACAAGGCGTAAAAATGCACATCTGCTAAAGAGAAATCCAACGAAATGGCATTAGGGATAAAACTACGACATCAGTACGTGCATGACTATCTGAGAGAGAGAGAGAGAGAGAGAGAGAGAGAGAGAGATTACGTAACACACACACACACACACACACACACACACACACACACAATTCTAATGAACAAAACACTACTACACGTACCTACCTAATACTTTATCAGTACATTTGTCACAGCCCTCAAACGCCTCCAGTTAAAAAGAGAACAAATATATATTGCAAATCAATCACAGCGCGCGTCTGCCTCTCTGCTGGACTTACTAATCTACTTACACACAGATTTTCAGCGTTGTCAATTAAGAGAGCTTGGACTGGACCAGCTTCCGACTCTTCACATTAAGAATACATACAGATCATAATGACTGACGCCACGGTCACAAAAAAAAAAAAAAAAAGAAAAAAAAAGGAAAAGCCACTCTGATTTCTATTCATACTAATTACTTTTCCCGTGAACTCAGTAGGCGTGTCCTGGAATGGCGAAGGTATGTGGAAAAAATGTATCACAGTATAACAGCGTCATTTAATCTGCTTTGGTATGTCACGCTGGTCTTGTTATTATTGTTTGATATGATGAAAGAATTCTACTTGAAACGTTGCTCTTCTTGTGTGTGTGTGCGTGTGTGTGTGTGTGTGTGTGTCCACTATCCACTCATTTGTTCCCCTTCATTCATTCAATTCCGTATTTAACAGTGTGTGTGTGTGTGTGTGTGTGTGTGCAGTGCTGCAGTAAAGACCATTGTATTCCTAAGCTCGTCTCCTGGTTATTTCAGGACACCCCGAGCTGTCCCTCGCATGCCTCACCTGCATGACGTCAAACGGAGATGCCCAGCCCTCAGGAGTCACGCAGCCTCCCACGCCCTCAGCCTCTGTCCTGGCCCACGCTGCTCTGATACCTCTTGCTTTACGTTCTGACAAGAAAAATGGTGAATATATAATGGAGCAAGGTGTACACTGGGCAGGTGGATTCAAGAGACGAGGGGCGGCAGGCACGTGTTGGGTGAGGCACCTCACACTGACGCAGGTGCTCCATTAAGACGCGTGGAGCCAAACAGGACCTACTAAAAATATAAAATCACGATATAAAAAAAAAAAAAGAATTCTTAATCAGCGAAAAAAGAGGCTAGAAAATTTAATAAATATCATCACTTTTTATAACTTCTTTAACAGCCTGACTGTCCAATGACCTACTTCTGCAATATATAATAAAGTTATATAAGAAAACTTAACACACACACACAAAAAAAAAAAACAATAGAGGAAAAATAAGCTTGAAAATTAAATACTAATTTTCTAGCAAATTTTTAACATCTTGCCTAAGGCATGGCAGTCTGTGATGATGCAGCTCCCTTACTGACTACTCATCTGCACAGGACAGGAGAGTTACTTTGAATTTATTTATAGGCATACTAGGCTAACAATCCCCTTACAGAGAGGATGCCAAGACAACACCATGCCTTAGTGGAGGAATATAAATACAGAGGAGCAAGATGAGTTCCTAGCTCCTTCAATAATGTGCCTTTGAATTCCTTTCCATGAAAAGCAGGGAACATGTTGGTTGTATTCTGTGAGGCCAGCCATGGAGTGTTCTCCCTCCAGACTGTTCTCCCTCCCAGACAGATACTACTTTAAATGATAATTCATGAAAAAGTTATAGCTTTACACACATTTTATTGAAACATTAATATAGTGATAGTAATGAATAATATACAGAAAATACAATATGTACAGTTATATAGGCAGGAATACATATCAGTTTGTCTTCCACAGGGCACTGTAGAAATGCTATCCTATAGAATACATCACAAAGTTGGTGTCACTTATGAACTTCCACCATGAAGAGGTTCTCCAGCCAAGCACCAACCATCCATGGATGCAAATGTCCCAATGCAGTTTTCAGCTTTCCTTGACAAACTCTGAACAAGACTGAGGAAAGCACTATGTGACTACCCCAAGAGAGCCCACAACACTTGTTCATTGTTGTAAAGAGCATCAGAAGAATGAGGGGTACAAATGTATCAACCTCCTCTACATTGTTTTACTTCATAGGTATTTTCAAGACAAAAACAAAATCTCAGAATTATAGACTTGGAATATAGCTTCATTCCTTTCCCTATGGAATATGATTGGCCTTTGATCAAAGAAAATATCAGAATTTCTATAAAAGTATGGCACACTACTACACTTTATCAATTCTAAGATTTCCATCAGTAGTATTCATTGCTTTGTTCACTGTAGCAACTTATTCTCTCACTGGTCTGATGACTACTTGCAGCATTACATATCATGAGAAAAATCTACATATCATAATACAACCTATTGGGTGCCTCAATCACTCACTGAGAAAAGCTTTTAGAGTAGAACAAAAATCACAAATCTCCATACACACAGTTTCCCTGACCACCTTCCACAAGCAGCATGAAGATGAGCTGAAGATACCCTCAGTCAGGGATGCATCAGCCACAGGCACTGCAAGGGTTATGCACCAACTGTGCAGCATTCATAGTTATGAGTTAAATAATTGAATAGCTGGGTATTTCTTTCTACATGTGATGAGATGCAATCTATTTGTCATGTGCAAATACAACAATCTCATGTTGCAGTTGCTTAAAAATATTGTAGTGTGTTTGTCAGTGCATGCATATCAGCTTACAACTTACTATAGTTCACCTACAAAATTGTGTTTCCAGTCATGATTGTGGCTCACACTCATACTTATTTCAAGAACAACCATTCAGGTATGATACCCCTCTTAGTTTTTACACTTGAATTAGTAGGAATGCATGTAAAATAAGATGGGTATAAGAAACAATATAATCCTTCCAGATCTGACATAAGCATCAGAGATGTGGACATGGAATGCAGCACAAAACCTGCATATATGGAATACATGGAGTAAGGTTATATGGGAGGAGCATGAGGGGTGCTGAGGTGAAACAGAGACAGCAATGTGGATTCATGTCAGAACCTTGGCATGAGTCAAACAGTAGAAGGAATAGATTGTAGAGTGGATGGATGGGTAAGATGTGGTAAGAATGAATGAGATTGTGAGGAGAGTGCATGAGTGGAAGTGAGGGGGTAAAATGTGAGAGGAAGGCCACCCACCAGTTAAACTGGCAAATAGAGTGGATGAGTACTGGAGGGAAAGAGATGACAGGTGAGACTCAAAACAGAACATGCAATGAGGGAATGCCAACTCATGAAAAGGCGGACTCTTCTGCCTTGACTATCCTTTGAGAGAAGACCAAGAGAGAGATAGGACATTGGAAACATTAACAGAGAAAGATTTACAACAAAGATTACAGCAGAAAAGTACTGTACCATGGCTGTGAGCATTTTCCATCCTCAGATATTCATCTCCATATAATTCAAATTTAATAGTCTACATAATTCTTTATAAATTCTAAGTGCATGAATATTAAGGAATATAAAGGTATAACAAAGCCTGAATACTTGCTTGATTCATACTCACATAGGTCATTTCAAACTACACGAAAGCTTTTTGAACAGATGTTACATATAGTGTGTGTCATCTTGGTCCTATTTACAGGTACATGTTGTATTGTATTTGTGTTGACAGACTTCACTGTGTGGCTTGTAGTACTTGGTGCATGATGATATTACTAACACAGCCTATGTACAGTACAGCATGACCTGGTAAAAATATTAGCAATTATTTTATATATATAACTTGTACAACAAATAGATCTACAAAAAGTCTAGCATTGTACTCATATGTTAAAAAGTCAGTATGTTCACAGTGCAGCCATGCAACACCTTCCCATGGACAACAAGATGTACACTCTTTAATTACTCAATCTAAGTAAGGCTGTGTTCTTCATGGGAGGACTAGCACTTCTCAGATTTGGATACCTGGACCTATGCAAGCTTTCTAATAGTCCTGTGTCTACTATTTTACATGAGTTTTGGACAGTTGCTCACAAAAATACTAGTTGAAAGACACCTGTAGCTATTGTTTGCTTCTAGATGTTAAAGCCACTAAAACAAATATATTTTTTCAGAAGCATTTTTCCTTGTGCAAAATGTTGCCTAAGTCTAATCATAAAAGGCATGCAAACAACTTTACTGAGGAGGAAAGTTCCTTATCATTTTTCATTCATAATACTTCTGGTGAGTGGCTTGTGTCATGGTCTTTTCCTATTGACAAAGGATATAAAACATCATAGATTTTCCTGCAGCTGCCCAGATGTCACTCTCTGTTGGTCCCATGAATCCAGTGCAGGTTGCTGTCTCAAGTAAGAGACACCTTCATTTCTCCCATCCATCTCCTTGTATTATAACAGAGAGATCTCTGTCAAGGATCTAGGTAATATATACATGGTGAAAACTGCATGCATACATTAACAATAAGGCTTTTAGATATGTTTGTGGAAAAAATATGGGTATCACCTCATCGTGCAGAATAACCACACATCACCCAGCTGATCCATGAAAAGTGCTTACTTATGATATATTGAAAATAAATATCCAGGAACTAGGTTAAAATTTTGTAAACATTAACTTTTGAATTGAATCAAGTGGACTCAAAACAGCCACTGCATATATTCAGCTGAGCTTCCATGAAAATGACTTCACCAAACTCAAAATTTGAAAGTTAATGAATGGAACAAGATCCAGAGGTCTGTCCAACATTACATGAATTTGAGATTGCACAAACTGTCTTTACCTGAGCTATAATGATTCAACTAACATTATTTTGATTTACAATGTATTTCTTGGAAGATAATCCCACTGCAAATTAAAAGTCAAGATGGATTTTGCTGTGCACCAGTCTGTTGTGTGCGATGATGCAGGAACCAAACAGACCTGTGCAGTGAGGATCAGCTGTTCATAAATTAGCATTTCACTGACACAGCACTACATATGTTAGAAATTCAAGATAACAAACTCTTACAAAAAATACATATATTTTTTGTAAGCTATCTCTGACAGTGCGTGATGGACACACTTGAGAACAGCAGAATACGTGATGCCTGAAACATTTTTTACTTCTTATTACTAAATTTTGTTTGGTGATCATTACATGAATGCAAATGCATGGATGGAATTAATCTAAATATCAAATAACTACATCAAAAACTGTAATGTGGTCACTTCCAACCATGTAGCTCTCCATCCCAGTTCCTTGGCAAGCTTAATATTTACTTAGACCATGTGAAGGAACTAAAGTACTTACATACTCCCACAAGCATGAAAACATAGCTATGGTCATGAGACAACAAGCTCCATATGAAAATGTTTCTACTTGCTTCATTCGTGTACCTGAGCCTTGAATCAACACTTGGAGAGTTATGATCCTCAATGGGCAATAATGGACAGTTCTGAGTGGACAGTGTGTTGCGTCTGTGATGTGATCCAACAACTCCGACATGCTCAGAGCCACAGTTCATTAGTCCATAAATCTTCCATAAACACTAAACTACTTCAGTCTATATGACTGAATTTGTGATTACAAAAACTGCCACAGCAAGGGAAGGCACAAGCATTTTCAGACAGCTTCCACTAATTTATACATACTACTGACAATTCATTTAATTACAAGGACATTAGTAAAACCTTAAGCTGAAGTTGCTTATGAGTTAATGACTAACTATTTTGACTTATTTACAGGATAGCTGTGAGCTCACAAAATATCACTAATATACATGATAGTGGTGGGTTCCACATAAGGAAAATTAAGATACTTTTTGAAGTTTTAGTAAAAGCATTGAATATTCTCATTACCAGTGACTGTTTCTTAACAGATGTAAGATAACAGTAAATTCCTGATAATTCTGAAATAGTAATAATTGTGACTCAAACATTAAATCACAGGCTAATGTGAGCTCCTTAAAGGTCATAATCATACAAAACATTACTCTGCATCTTCTTTACATCCTCAAACTTTCCTGTTCCATTTCTGGCAGCAAGTCACCAGCACCCAATGGCTGCTGCTGCACCCAGGATTCCACAGTGAAACTGATCAGGATCTTAATGGATACAAATCATATATTTGTGGCACATGGAATGGAGGAGCTTCCAGCTGACAGTTCTTCACCTGCTGAAACTCACCATCACAACTTAAAGGAAACAATTTACATGATAGTCATTCCCTGGATGAACACGTAACAGAAGTAAGTGCTGCCTTCACCATTGATTCACAACACATCCCACAATATAATGCATACATGTGTGTTACAAATATACTTACATATGATTTTCCTACACATATTGTGAAGGAACACTCTAAACATACGAGTAAATATGTACACATTATTAGAAAATCATTGGCTTGATATTATTGAAGCAATTATTCTATGTGCAAACCCTGAATACATATTAGGGTAAAATTATAGTTCAGCAGCAGTAATTCACATTTTTAGTTTAGCTCAGTTCCAAGGCTGGATATTTTCTCAACAAAGCAATAATATACCAAAGAATCATGAGATAAATATGGCAGCGTGATGAAGAATGAGTCCCTCACATACATTACACTGCGTGACTCTCTACTCCCCAGTAATGGACCCAAGACAGTGCTCACACATCCCATGAGGCTGCTGCTCAGTGTACAGAAGAGCAGCATGTTGTACAGGGAAGTTTCATGTCATCAATATAAAACATCGCCTCACTATGGAAGCAAGACTATGTTGTGCATTCAATATATCACTCTGCAGAGACTTTGCCACATGCGTTTGCCACATACACTCACACGTATATGCACACATACATCATTCACATCTTAATATAAAGTGCATATAAGATGAACCCATGCCCAGCCTCAGTCAGCGAGTGGAACAAAGCAGGGAGCCCGGCCTTGCCCAGCTCCCAGTGTGCCCTTAAATAACAGCCTATTGAGTCATAATGGCTCCACATGGCTGTCAGAACAGTGTATACCTTACCAATATAGGGTGACTCCATCTAATATTTAAGACTCTATATCACTTTACAGGCATTTTTAATTAACTGTTTCTTACTGGACTTCTTCTTTCCGCTGAGAGTAATTGTGTCTCCCTTCTTCAACTTGGCAGGGTTCCCGAAGATGTCTGAAATAAGAAGATATTAATTTCCTGAAAATATATCGGAACGATATATGCACTTCCCGTAGACTTATATGAAATTTAATATATCTCTGAATTTAGTATATCTAAAGTTGAACACTATTAAGAAAAAAAATGCGTTCTCTATATCTCCAAACAGCTAGACACAGTGGTTGTATCGACACACTACCTTACAGTAACACTACTGCATATCTGTATACAGTTTGACTACATTCACTGCTCTACCGTCTACCTCCCTTCAACCCTCCTCCTGCCACTTCTCCACAAGACACCCTACTGGCCCTACCTTTTCCATGTCTGTATAGAATCTGATTTCATTCACCGCCCAGCCGTCTCTCTACCTAGCTTGAACCCTCCTCCCACCACCTCCCCGCAAGACACCCTACTGAACTCCCTTCGCCTCCCTCTCGATGGACTCACTCTCGCCGACGGTCTTGGGGCTGTATACGTCGTCGGGGTGACTGATGATGGCCAGATATCGCTCCACCAGGAAGTTGAAGACCTGCTCCACGTTGAGGTCCTCCTTGACTGACGTACGGTACAGGCGCATCCTCATCTCTCGTGCCAGGGACTCCACTTCATCTCTGAGAGGGAAAAATTACGTTAGGAAGAGAGTACTCGTACATAGAAATTGCTTTGTTTATCCTGCCTTATCGGTCTTCTAAGTGTTAGTGTTGGGTATATACGAAGGCATACAGGGACTGCCATGTGTAGGCTAGTCAAAGAATAATTTAGGAAGAGGTTACAGTGCTTTGTTTAGGGTTGCCATATATGAACTACCAAAATTCAGGACACCTTCACTAACACCTGATTATGGTCCTGATATGATACTGGAAAACATGTAAATTAATTAAAAGAAACTCAACTTATTTACCTTTGCATATGGCTGATAATAAAATAATGTGTCATCTTCATTGATGAACCCTCTTCTTGCACTGCTCTCTTATGTTTCTCAGAGCTCACATGTGACTGTAAGTCATTAATGCCTTTATGTGCCAGTGCGACAAATGTTCCTGGTTTACACACCAAACACTCGGCTTCCCACTCATCCCTGCCTTTTTTGAAGCACGGGAGTTTGTTCTGCATCTCTGCAGTGAATTTACACTTTCGTTTGGGCATCTTGACAACAAATAATAGTTGTAATGACGAGGTCACAAGGCCGCAAACAGTAATCTGGACTGACCCCTCTCAGAGCTGGTGAAAGACTGGGGCGGGGCGCGAGCGCGAGCTAAATATGAATGGACAGACATGTAGAGAGTCAGGGAAAATGTGCGTCTCGGCCCTTATATTTACGTAACGTAATTCATTTTGAAAATCGCAAGAAAGAAGACGCCCAGACTGGAATGCACTATATTTTCTGACTTGCCATGTATTTTAACTAATGCCCAAAATATAAAAAGATGGGTGGGAAGGTCACGAAAAAAGGACAAACAAATGAAAAAAAAAAAGGCCAGACATTTTACCATATATATAAGTAGGAGATGCCTTGCAAAAAGCTAGACTGTTCCACCTAAAAACGGTACTGTTCACATTACATACGGCGCTAAATTTGGCAGTAAATTTTAATTGCTGGGTATATGAATGCTTATAGGGACTACCGTGTAAAGGCCTAATGACTCCTTGTAGTTTCCCTTATTTTCTTATGTTCTTTCGTTCTTATGAATCCTTAAAGATTATCATCATCATCATCATCATCATCATCATCATCATCATTACTGATTCCAAGATTTCAGTGCAAAGGCGTCTCTGTAATTTTCTCCACTAGTCTCTGTCACCTGTCTGTCCATTCCAGGCCACTTCAGTAATAATTCCTGTCTCGTCTCACCATTCAGTTCCCCATCTATCCTGTCTTCTTTTCCATTTAGTCACCCTAACTGTCCATCGATTACCCCTTCCGAATTGAGTTGTTGGTAGGAAGAGTATTCTTTGTACCAGCACTTCCTGACGTATCCCTTCTCACAGTTTGGGATCTTCTATATTCTTTTTTCCTTTCTCTCTCTCTCTCTCTCTCTCTCTCTCTCTCTCTCTCTCTCTCTCTCTCTCTCTCTCTCTCTCTCTCTCTCATGAATCAAAATTTATGTATTGTTCTTTCTGTTTCTCATGACATGCCATGCCCACATTTCTTTCATTGACATAAAGTGAACTGGACTACTGTATCACCAGTGGCAGGTTTCCAACACACCGCACACTTACAGAACTAATGGGTGCGGAAGATTATCAGGCTGCGGGTCGGCCACGCGTCAAGCTGCGGCGCCCGTCACCACCACGTCCATATCTAACGTGTCACGGGATCTCAGTCTCTACACTCACGCCACTTTCATAGAGGTTGATATGTAAACTTATTAGCATTTGAAAACTGTGATACGGCTGTTTCTTATTCGAGGAAGTTATTGTTCAAGGCTTAGTAGTAGTAGTAGAAGTAGTAGTAGCAGTAGTAGTAGTTAATAAACAATGATTATATTCGTGGTTTCAGAGCAACCTCTGTATATAAAGAAAACTTCCTCAAGATAAATACCATGAAAAAATACATATTACCATTCATTAACCACATACTACAACTCTGGCTCTGGATCATGTCAACGTGTAGGAAAAAAATAACACAACTCCGATCTGAATTCCTTCCAAGCAGAACGAGTCTGTTCCGTTCACACTCCAGTTAGCCAGCGTGGTCTGGCATGATCTCGGGGCCAATGGTCGGGCGGGGCGCTAACTCGATCCTGCCACGCCAGCCGGGGAGGGAAGGTGGGTCAAAACAGCAAGTGTAATCCATTCCCAGCGCGCTCCGTCAATATCTGCTTAGCCTTGGCCTCCTTTCTTCCACGGTCCCTCAGAAACTGCCCTTCCTCTCCTATTTTCTCTCCCTCCCTCGCATTCCATAATGTGATTTATGCCAGAACAATATTTTCTCCCCTAGTAATCCTCTACATTCCTTTTTATAATGCAACAACTACTTCTTTTTATATTCTCCCTCTCTCCCTCTCTCTCTCTTTTCGTGCTGAGTGACTCGTGTCCACTGCATGAGTGAGGTGCAAAAAAAAAAAAGTCAATGTTCAATTTCACGTGGTATGTTTCCATTACGTTGCCACCGCATTGTCTTTCGGTCACAGATTTTGTCACGGTAAGGGAATACATAATAACACCTGATAATTTCATTTTTTCTTCGTTTTTCCTTCTTTTGTCTGTTTCTGTCCATGTATTCATCTCTCTCTCTCTCTCTCTCTCTCTCTCTCTCTCTCTCTCTCTCTCTCTCTCTCTCTCTCTCTCTCTCTCTCTCTCTCTCTCTCTGCAGTGGCGGGCCTCACGTGACAGGAGGCAGGAGGCAGGGTGGTGGCGCTGACCCAGGCAAGGTCAGGCCGCCAAGCCCCTCGTGCACCACTGCCACCACCACCACCACCACCCACTTATTAGGCCGCCTGACGTCACTACTGAGCCTCGTGACACATGACCCAGAGAGAGAGAGAGAGAGAGAGAGAGCATTACCCAATCATGTGCAATTTATTGATTCCATCGATTTGCAATTTAAAGTTTGTTGCGCACAGCTGTTTTGTTTTATTGTTTGTTTGCTTTCTCTCTCTCTCTCTCTCTCTCTCTCTCTCTCTCTCTCTCTCTCTCTCTCTCTCTCTCTCTCTCTCTCTGTTTTATTTGTTGGCTTTCCGATTGTCGGAAGGTTACATAAAGCTACGATTATTTTGTTATTTTCATTCCTGCGTGAGTGTTTAGTTTCTCCCTTCCTTTTCTCTTTTTTCTTTTCTTTTTCTTAGTTTTTCTTCTCTTTTTTGTTGATTTTTTTTTCACTTTGTTTTGTTTACTGGCAGCCCGATGGTCGAAAGATTACATAAAGCTACTATTATTTGTTCTTTTACTCCTGCATGGATGTTTAGTTTTTCTTTCCTTTTCTTTTATAATTTTTCTCTTTATTTTTCTTTTCCTTGTTGTCTCTTCCTTCCCTTTGATGCGTGTGGATTATTTGTTTGTCCTCTTTTCCTTTTCTCCACCACATTCGATCGTTATGATAGTGAAGATCAGTTTTGGTTCCTTACTCGTCCCTCTTTTTCATCACCATTCTTTCTATCGTCTTGTTTCATCATATTTGTCCTCTCCTTTATCCAACGAGCCTCCTCCATCCTTTATTCGTTACTTTTCATTCTCTTTCTGTTTCCTACGCTTCTCTGTTCTAATCCACAATCTTTTTTCCTTATTTCCTAATCTTCCTTTTCTTTTTTTTTTTTTTATACTTCCACTGCACCTCCATCTTGCAATCATTCTTTCCTTGCGTTCTCTTAAATCCTTCTCTCCCTCTTTTACTTTCCTCCCCTCGCTTCCTTTCCTCAGTTTTGTAATGTCCTTTTCTACTTTTCTCATATCGCCATTAAAGCTCTTCCACCTTCCAATCTTCCTTTCTTTGCGGCCTCTTAAATTCTTCCCTCTCTCTTTTACTTTCCTCCTCTCGCTCCCTTTCCTAACCTCCTCCTCGACTCTTCCACTAACTCCCCTTCACTCCTTCCTCCCTCTCACCTGCTCTTCCAAACCCCGTGTAACTACTTTCCCTTTCGTTGGCCTGTTGTTCCTCACACACCTGGTTTTGATTACTGTTGTCCTTCAGGTCGTGTGTTATAGTCTCTCTCTCTCTCTCTCTCTCTCTCTCTCTCTCTCTCTCTCTCTCTCTCTCTCTCTCTCTCTCTCTCTCTCTCTCTCTCTCTCTCTCGTTAGGTAATTGGTCCATTTCTTATTCATTTCTAATTTCTGGGGAGTGCAGTTGCATTATGACAAGGACTATTATTACTATTGTTATTTGTATCTTGGGTCTTGTGCCTGTTGTTTCTCGAGGTGCTTGGTGTGTGTGTGTGTGTGTGTGTGTGTGTGTGTGTGTGTTAAATTAAGAAAGTCATGTACCGCACTTATCTCACATTCTATCCTTTCCAAATCCTTGCCATTATCTTTGTTCTGGACGGTTCCCTCCCCTCTCTCTCTCTCTCTCTCTCTCTCTCTCTCTCTCTCTCTCTCTCTCTCTCTCTCTCTCTCTCTCTCTCTCTCTCTCTCTCTCTCTCTCTGTTCCATTATCTTCATCATCATCACCACCACAGCAATCCAATTCATAAAACAATGGTCCTTTAAAGCAATATTTGCCTTCATTTTCCGACACAACACTTTTCCCCGGCACTCTGCAACACACCACTCCTGCCTCCTGGGACACCCATTGCAACACAAATTGGCGGTACAAATGCCGTAACGCGCAACAGTTACCTCTACGAAACACCTGCCACCATTTTTCACCACTCCGTCACACTCCGTCACATATACAAAGGTTCACCACCACGCCTCTTCTCCTCCCTTCCCTCTCCTTACCTTCTCTTACCTCCTCCCTTAAATATTTTTCGTGTGGTTTCCTCTGCTCGACTCCTCAGCCTCTTCTCTTTTACCTCGTCTTCCTCCTCTACTAATAACGCCCTTGTTCTTTTTCCTTTTCTTTCTTCTCTCTCTCTCTCTCTCTCTCTTCTCATCATCATCTCTCTCCTACTCATAACATCCTCCCTTCCCTCTCCTCTACTTATAACGCCCTTCTCTTTTCCCTCCTCCTCCTTCCCCTCCCCATTTTCCTCCTTCTCTGCAAATGTACGTAATGACACTTATTCGCAAAACAAGGAACTCATTTCGCAGCAGAGGTCTCCGTGAGTCTCGCAGCGATAAACTCGTGCCCAGAAAGCGACTACGAGAGATAATTAACACACGCTTTGGGCAAAAATGTGTGGTGTGATTGTGGTGCAAGTTTGCTTAAGGAGATTAATTATGTTTTACTTCTCTTCGTACGTGTGTGTGTGTGTGTGTGTGTGTGTGTGTGTGTGTGTGTGTGTGTGTGTGTGTGTGTGTGTGTGTGTGTGTGTGTGTGTGTGTGTGTGTGTGTGTGTGTGTGTGTGTAGGTAACAGCCTGTTTCTCTGTAATATGCGTGCATAACGATACCAGGTAATTGTGTGTGTGTGTGTGTGTGTGTGTGTGTGTGTGTGTGTGTGTGTGTGTGTGTGTGTGTGTGTGTGTGTGTGTGTGTGTGTGTGGCTGCAATATATGTACATGCATAACGTAGTGTGCGTGTCGTGACATTGGCCTTTACGAATTTAGCGTTGTGTTCCTCACTTTTTCGTTCCTTCTTCCTTAAACGTCTTTAGGTAACTTATTTTTTTGCGCATCTGTATTCATAATTAAGTTGGAATATAAATCGATTCTTCATTTTCTTCTTAAGTTACCTCGTTCTCTGGGTGGCTAAAACTGAACTGGCATAGACTCAGTAAACGGTTTGGTAATACTGAGTCAATAGGGAGTTTTACAATTCTAGATAAACTTATGGATAGGTGGATATAGGTAGGTATGTTTTGTACAGGGGTTGACTGCCACGTGTACACCTAATGGCTTCTTGCAGTTTCCGTTATGTCCGTATGAGTGTCTGTTATGTTCTTATGTTCTCATGAATAAGAATGACAAGTGGACAAAAATTGGTATGTTTTGTACAGGGACTGACTGCCGCGTGTAGACCCAGTGGCTTCTTGCATATTCCTTTATGTTCTTATGAGTGTCCCTAATGCTCGTATGTTCCTATGAGAGCGCGTCCTTCACCACACACCACCTCGCATTGCCACATGGTAACCAGGCACAAGCACACACTACGTAGTCTGAGGGCACTTATGTCATAACCGCAGAGTCACGTCCCATCTGTCGTCTTGAAGCAGCAAACACTCGGTAAGAAGCCAAATACCCAGTAAAGAGGTAAAGACGCAGTATGGCGCAGCAAGCCACGCACACTAGGAATGTTCAGCCTTGGATTATTCTCCACAAACACCCAGTGCTGTTTAATTTACTCTTCTTTTGCCTTCAGCTTTAATCCATTTCTATATACCCGGTGCTGTTTAATTCATTCTTCTTTTCTTAAGCAGATTTCTATATGGGGTTGCTGTTTCTTGCTATTTTTTTTTCAATCTTTTACTGTCTTGCGTGTTCTGTTCCCTCACCGCCTGCTTAATCTACTGTAATATATCAAAAGTTACCGCAGGCATAAAAAAAAAAGTAATTTATAAAAGTTAGTAGTACAGATTACTGGATGTGAGACAGACAGAGCTGAGTAGTACCTAACATTTCAAATCTTCAATTATTCAATAAGAAAATGAAAGGTTGGTATATTTCTTTCACGAACTGAGTGATGGAAAACGTACAAACACTCCATCAGTCCTGTCCTCGAGCAGTAAAAAGAAGTCACATCAAATATTTAAGACGATAATATAAATCTAATTAATACAATAAACTAGACTTACTGCTTCAACTTGACTTCTTTACTTTTTCCCTCGTCCTCCTATGACAGTTTTAGAAAATTTATTTAACCACAAGGCGAATATAAATATAATTAATGCACAAAACTCGACCGACGGGCGGGTGAAGTGTTAAACTCGACTTCTTACAATTTTTCCCCCTTAAATTTGGGAAGCCTGCCTGCAAGAGAGAGAGAGAGAGAGAGAGAGAGAGAGAGAGAGAGAGAGAGAGAGAGAGAGAGAGAGAGAGAGAGAGAATTGTTTTTTAATGCCTTCCATGTCCCGACACTCTCTCGTACATGGGCGACCGTATGTGTTCTGCATGCACAATGGCGCCTTTATGCAGACCTCTCACCTAATATGCATTCCTTTGTGTGTATTACTGGCCCCCGCGACCCACCGGTACTGCGCTCCCTACAACCTTGAGCGGACGTGCAGGAGGAGGAGGAGGAGGAGGAGGAGGAGGAGGAGGAGGAAGAAGAGGTCGGGAAGGAGGTAAAAGAGCTGTGGTGAGAGGAAGGAAGAGAGAGAGAAGAAAAGAGTGTATTCTGTGGTAGGGAAAGGAAGGAGGAGGAGGAGGAGGACGAGAAAGAGGAGGAAAAAAAAAAAGAGTAGTGTTGAGAGGAAAGAAGAGGGAGGAGGAAAAGGGTGTTTTGTGGTAAGGAAAAGTGTTGTAGTGAGATGAAGGAAAAAGAAAAAAAAATAAAGGAGTAGGAAGGAAGGTGTTTTGGATGATGGGAAAAAAGGTTGCGGTGAGGGAAATAAAAAGGAAATGGTGTTTTAGGATAAAGAAGGCTATTGTGAGAGGAAGGAAGAGAGAGAGAGAGAGAGAGAGAGAGAGAGAGAGAGAGAGAGAGAGAGAGAGAGAGAGAGAGAGAGAGAGAGGAAAGATACGCTCTCTGGTAAAAAAAGATAACAGTGGTGAAGAGAAAGGAGGAGGAGGAGGAGGAGGAGGAGGAGGAGGAGACAGAGGAGGAAGAAAGACTATAGTGCTTTTACATAACTGAGTAGAGAAATAACAAACAAACAAACAAACAAGCAAAACACCACAGAATATAAAACAAAACACCAGAAAACAAAAGATGCCCATAAAAAGGATACGATAACAACTGATTACGCAAAAATGCCAACACAAAAAGAAAGAGAAAGGAAGCCGTGAAAGGGAAACAGTTAGGAAGTCGGGGAGAAAGGGGAGAATAAATGGAAGGATTAGGGAGACAACAGGTGATGGCGGCAGGTGAGGGAGCACAGAGGAAGGCGAGAGGGAGGGAGAGAGAGAGAGAAAAGTGTTGAATCTGAGAGTACGGGAGTGTGGCAGCGGAGAGGGAAGAAGCGAGGATAGGCAGGAAGAATGAAAGAAAGAGAGAGCAGCTGCAGAGGAGAGAGACTGTAAAGAAGATCTGGTAGGGGAAGGGAAGGAGAAAAAGAATGCAGAGGGAGGAACAGGAGGAGGCGGAGGGCAAGGATCTGGTAAGGGAAGGGGAGGAGAGAAAAGAATGCATGAGGAGGAGGAGGAGGAGGAGGAGGAGGAAGAGAAAGACAAGGATCTGTTAGGGGAAGGAAAGAAGAAAAAGAATGCATGAGGAGAAGGAACAGGAGGAGAAAGACGAGGATGAGAACAAGAAACACAAATAAACACAAAATAACACAAAGGAAGAACAACAAGCGCTAAACCTATCCACCCTTATGAGGTTGTTCGTGCTAATCTACAGAGGAGGAAGAGGAGGAAGACAAAGATAAACACGAAAAATACAAAAGAACCCCAAGTAACAGAAAAGGAAGAACAACAAGCACTTACGAGGTTGTTTGTGATAATCTGCACCATCAAATCCATACTATTAGACGCAAAAGATAAAGGTAACACGAATTCAGGCAAGCACGTAGGGAGGAGAAGAAGAGGAGAGGCGAATGTACTAATGATATGAGAGTGACAATAAAATAACACATAAGAACAAAAAAAAAAACACTAAAACAATCCGCCCTAACGAGTCTGTGCTAATCTACACCATCAACTTTAAACTAGCAAAGGCAAGTGCTAGGAGAACGAGAAGAGAGGCGAATGTGCTTGTGGCATGGCAGTGGCAACAAAATAACACGAAAGAAAGAACAAAAAACACCAAAAACAATCCGCTCTAACGAGTCTGTGGTAATCTACACCATCAAATCTAAACTAGAAAAAGGCAAGAAGTAGGTGGAGGAGAAGAGAGGCGAATGCACTTACGAGTATAGGATGACAATGGCAACAAAAATAACACAAAAGAAAGAACAAAGAACACTGAAACTCTTCGCCAATTTTGTAATCTACACCATAAAATCTAAACTACCAGAGGCAAAGGCTGAAGCAAAAGTGTTAAAGACACGTACGTAGGAGGAGAATGTACTCACGGTTTGACAGTGGCTTGGTCGATAAGGTCGATCTTGTTCTGCACCAGCACCATGGGTATGCTGCCGCACTCGTCCTCCACCTGGCGGCGAGGGAAGGGCTTAATGGTGAGGCACAGGGCGTGGAGGAGGACAGGGTGGGGAGGGAACAGGAGGCGTGGATTGATGAGTCTGGCTAGGGCACTTGGGGAGGACTAGACAAGGGGTGGAGTGGTTAGATAAAGCTTGGGGAGGCTAGACAAGAGTAGGCGAAGGCTGGCGAGGGTAAAAAAAAGGTTGGGGAAGCTAGCCCAGAACGGGGGAGTTGTTGGGAAAGGTTAGGTAAGGATTAAGGGAGGCTAAACTGGGGTTCGGAAGGCTAAATGATTGGGGAGGAAAGACAAAGATTTGGGAGGTTAGACAATGCTTAGAGAGGCTAGACCAGGATTGGGAGGTGTTGGGATAGTTAGGTAAGGATTAGGAGAGGGTAGACGAGGGTGGGGAGACTAGACAAAGACTGGGGAGGTCAGACAAAGGTTGGGAAGGCAAGAGGATGGTGAATGGTTAGACAAAGATTGGCGAGGCTAGACAATAGTTAGGGAGACTTAGAAAAAGTAGGAGAGACAAGAAAATAGTGGAAGGTTAGACAAAGGTTGGCGAGGCTAGACAATGCTTGCGGAGGTCAGACAAGGGCTGGAGAATGTTGGGATCTGCGGTCTCGACACATAACAATGGATAAAAACATAATACATACAGATTTAACAAAGAGATACGCACAAACTGGTTCACAAACACGAGCAGGATACGAGATGGATGGCACAGGCTTAGCACGCACAGATGGCAGGCGCGAATACGATGGTGAATTTTAAGAGAAGGTTAGATACATTTATGGATGAGAATGCGAGATAGTATTAGTTAACACAAGCTGCTTTAATTGAGTAGGCCAACACACTAGCCTTTTGTAGCAGCATGATGTGTGGTCTCTCTCTCTCTCTCTCTCTCTCTCTCTCTCTCTCTCTCTCTCTCTCTCTCTCTCTCTCTCTCTCTCTCTCAACCATTACGACACACAAAGAACAAGCAGCAGCAGGCAAGTTGGTCATTACGAGATTGTTTAACTACACTGTCTATCTATGTTACGTACCTTCTTCTTCCACTTCCTGACGGCGGAGAAGGAGTCGCGGTCGGTGGTGGAGAAGGCGACCACACATGCCTGGGCGCCGCGGTAGTAAGCCTTGGTGATGGCATCGAACTCCTCCTGGCCGGCAGTGTCCCAAAGCATGAGACGCACCTCCTCGCCGCCCGTCCTGCAACACACCACCTCGTTACTCCGCTGCTTCTCACGCCACGTCCCAACCCTCGCTGCGCGCCTCTTAAATCGTTGGTATTACTCTCACTCCCGCGCTCCATCTCCCACGTGCTGAGTCTGACAGGCGAGCGCTGTAGGTGATCTCTCTCTCTCTCTCTCTTTCCTTCTGTAACAGGTGTTCTTGCTGCCTCGCCCTTCATGTTATTTATCATTAAGCAGGTAATACGTGAAGCTACATACACTTATTATAGTTTTATGTTTAAACACATTAACAGACCACATGAAGACTCTTTGTTGAGAGTACATTCACCATTAACCAGGTAATACGTGAGGCTATGTATGTGACTGTTATAAAGACGTACACTTATATTCTTCCTTAAGCGATTGCATAAGACGGATGGCTTATGAAACTTTAATGATGTTTAGACGTATCATTAACTCAACACACGAGGACATTTTCTTTAGGAGTACCATTGCGTTGATATTCTTATAGACGCATGTCCCTGAATGTCTACTGAAGAAGTGCTTGACTTGTACGTGCTTCAGATGAGTTAAATACACCTGCAGTTTTCCTTGGTGATCCTCCTCCCTTTCCTTCCCTCACTGTGCTAAGTCAAGGACCCGTAAAGGAGCATCGTTACATTTATATTCTTACAGATACATGTCTCTGAGTGGCCATTGGAGAAGTGGCCGAGTTGTACGTGCTCCAGATGAGTTAAATCCACCTGGTAGCTTTCCCAGATGGTCTTCCTCCCTTACATCTCACTATGCACATTCAAGGGTCCGCAAAACATCAACCTAGCGTGCCAGAGTCCGTCCTCTTGCAGCCTTTACATAATATTCCTTTAGTGGACCGCAACTCACATCCACCTGCCAAGTCCTCTCAACCTGACCGCTAGATGCCGCGCCCCTACAAGAAACCCTCCTCTCTGCATCATCCACCCACACATTACATTCACCCTTACCCATGCCGCTATTCACCTCTACACTACCCCTCCTCCCTGCCTAGTTCCAGCCCATCCATCTCAAATTCACACATTACATTCACCCTCACCCATCCCGCTGCTCTCCCCCGGGCCTTCCCTCGCCAGGAGCCAAAACTCACGTGATCTGCCGCTCCAGGAAGTCCACGCCGATGGTCTTCTTGTATTCTTTAGTGAAGGTTCCCTTGCAGTACCGCTGTATCATGGACGATTTGCCCACGGCGCCGTTCCCCACTATCACCACCTGCAGGGGATGGATTGCAGTGGTTAAGTGGTTCAGGTAATGTTAAACGGGAGGTAGAGGTGAATATACGCTGGTTATGAGTGAATTATAAAAAGGTGAATGATATTAATAATGATACTGTTGCTGTTGCTAGTGCTTCAACAACAACAATAACAACAACCAACTAACCAACCAACCAACCAACAAATAAACAAATAAACAAACAAACAAACGAAAACAAATAAACAAGCAACAATCGAAAAGACCATGTAGCTAAAACCACATGTCCGTATGAAGAAGAAGGATAATAATAATAATAGCTAGTCAGGATGATCTTTGGCCTGGCGGCGGTGTCGGTGCGTTTGCCCTCTGGACCTGTGGCGGGTGTAGAGCCCTCGCCCCTCACCCCCCCTCGTCCCTCACCCCTCAGCCCTCATCCTTCAGCCCAGGACACAAGACTGATCGTGACACCGCGGCTGCCATCGTTTACATTTCCCAAGAGGAGGAAGGAAAGTTTAAGTACGGGCCGTATTCTGAAACACTTCCGCTTCACACATTCTCCACTACATTCAAAAGGCTCTAATTGACGCTATGTTGTCTTTTTAACGGTGATTTTACGGTTCTAATGACAGATGAACAAGATTTCTACGTGATTGAAGGGAGGAACACTATTGAGAACCCGACTAATCATCTCGGTGGCCTTTAAAAATAACCGTGATGAGAGAGCAGTGCCTCTGTGGACTCGAAAGGGAAGTGCGTAGTTATGTCCGCTTTATCACACCGCCAAGGCACCATAACTCTTTACAAACTAGTCTTACGGAATCATAAATCACGAGGATAGGATGATGAACGCAATACAGAGGATCCAGGAAGACAGGAAGAGGTTCACGCCATAATTTCTCTATTACGGATATTACGTATTTGTCTCTCTCTCTCTCTCTCTCTCTCTCTCTCTCTCTCTCTCTCTCTCTCTCTCTCTCTCTCTCTCTCTCTCTCTCTCTCTCTCTCTCTCTCTCTCTCTTTTTTTTATTTGAGCGAAGACTTCATCGCCGCCACACCACCGTGACTTGACTCGTTGAAAGCTTGTCATACACAGTCGTAAATCGCAATGATGGGATGAGTGTGACAGACAGGCTCAGAAACGACAGGAAGAGACTCGAAGGATCATTGTTTTGCTGCAGATCTTTCTTTCTTTTTTATACCTTCTCTTTTCTGTCCCTTAAGATGTGGAGTGAGTTAAAATTCCGTAAGATGAGCTAAGGAAAAGCTGGTATTTCTTTTTCCTTGTTTTATACTTTCTCTTTTTATCCCTCAAAATGTGGCGTGTCTTAAAATTCTATCAAGTAAGTTAACAATAAACATTTGTCACTGTTGTGTGTCTGTGAGGATAAGAGGAAATTCTAACCATAATGCCTTTACAAATCATGCCTTGTTTTCTTCTTTACCTCCAAAAAAACAAAGAAAAAACCCGACAACACTCTTCGTCTCACATTACAACCTCATAAATCATGTAGGCGATGAGCGCAGTGTACACTATCAAGGGAGACAGGAAGAAGTTCTAACCATAATTTCTTTCCTTGTAGATAATCCTCGCATTCTCCCTCTTTTCCTGAACAAAAAGCTCTTCAAACACCACTCCTCGTCACACCTGCCTTCGGACCCTGACTTAACTGCCATACCTGAGACCTGATGTCACTGATAACTTGAGCTGCACGACACAGGTGACATCACACGCTAATCTTTCCCTCCATCCCCGCCCTGAGTCCTGTCGTCCTGCAAGGATACTGACACGAGGCGGGACCGACAGACGCTCCAAAAGATACAAAGTGTTTTTCATCAGGAGTGATTTCAAAGGGCATTGGAATCATTAGTTGGGTTCTTACAAAATTTTTTCACAGTCAATGATGTATAATTTTCGTTTCAATGTCACTAGAATCATGAAAACCATCTTGAATACTCGCGATAACTTGCAAAAGAGGCTGTTAAAGGTTATCAAAGTAAAGCATTTGAAATACTTGAGAATACGGTTCCTAAACGCTTTGTCCTCTCATAGAGACTGCTTTTCAAAGACTACAGACATGACACGTCAGGTTCTTGTGAGTGTTTTTCTCTTTAATGATGCATAATGCTTGTCAGATTATCACTAGGACCACGAAAACACCCTTGAAAAACCGTAGTACCGTCCACGAAAAGCTGTTTGAAGTGACAGCGATAAAACGTTGTAACTTAAGAATGCTATTAGTATTAGAGCTAAAAGAACATGCATTCCCTCATGGGTACAGATGTTGTGGTGAAGAAATATGTTCTCCTTCAAGGGTACACTGACTCACTACCACTACCACCACCACCACCACCACTACCACCACCACTACCACCATCACTGCCGCGGGAACTTGGCAGGGCATTTAATCTAACTGTTGTCCGCCCCGCCACCGCCACCTGACGCGTCTAGAGAGAGAGAGAGAGAGAGAGAGAGAGAGAGAGAGAGAGAGGAAGAGGGAGGCTGCGGAGGGATAAGCTGAGAGGAGGCTGAGGCTGAAGGGCGAGGGAGGTGGCGAGAGGCGGTGCGGAGTTAACACTGGAGGGGAGTGAGGAGAGATGGGTCTGATAGGAGGCTGATGACAGTGTTGGTGGTGGTGATGGAGGTGGTGGAGGAGCTGGTGGTGGTGATACAACCATTCTTGTGCTGGAGATGACAGTGGTGGTGTGCTTACCTGGTGATATAACTCTCCTCCTCCTCCTCCTCCTCCTCCTCCTCCTCCTCCTCCTCCTCCTCCTCCTCCAATAAAACAACAATAGCAACACAGAGCGAAGGAGGACGAAGGTATAAATTTTCTATGATTCCCTTCATGGGTTTTCTACTTTTCTTCCTCTTTTTTGTTCCTTTTTTATCCTGCAATTTTTACGGGGCCACTCACCTCCATAGCGTCACTCCGCCGTCACTCTCCTGCCCTCTCACTCCTGGCCCTCTCACTCTCTCCTTCCTTGCCTCTCACTCCTCTCTCCCTCGTCTCTCATTACCAGTTAATTTTGCCACTTCTTCTCCTAATTATGCTATTATGTTTCTCCTTGTCATCGTCTGTTTCTTTATATTTCTCTTTTCTCTCCTCTTTTTTTATTTTTTTGGTGATTATCTGTTTCTTTCTGTTTCTTTGTTTCTTTATATGTTATTTGTTTATTTTTCTCCATCATCATCATCATCATCATCATTATTTGTATTCTTTTTTATTTTCGTTTCTTTTGCTGATTATGTATTTCTTTCTATCATCTATTTTCTTTTCTTCTTTTTTTTCTGTTATTTGTATATCATCATCTATTCCTTTTTACTTCTTCTTTTCTGCTATTTGTGCGGCCATCTTTTTTTTTTTGTCCTCTTTTCTGCTCATCTCGTGTTTATCTTCATATTCTCTCTCTCTCTCTCTCTCTCTCTCTCTCTCTCTCTCTCTCTCTCTCTCTCTCTCTCTCTCTCTCTCTCTCTCTCTCTCTCTCTCTCTCTCTCTCATCTTTTGTAGTTTCTTACAAAAACACAAAAGATACACAATATACATAACCGTTTATTCTTCTCCTCTTATTATTATTATTATTATTATTCCTTCGTCTCTTCTCTTTCTTTCATCTTCACAATCCTTCCTGTTTATCACCTCCCTTCTATTCCTTTCTTCTCCTTTCTCCTCCTTTCGTCTCCAAAATCTTTATTTATTCTCTTCCTTCCATTCCTTCTTTCTCTTTTCTCCTCCTTTCGTCTTCACAATCCGAGTTATCTTCTTTTATTTTCTATTCTTTCTTCCACCACCACTACCATAATCTTGCTCCAGCTTCATTTCTTCCTTTTTTTTTTTTAATCTACCACTCTTTTATCCTCTCTTTTCTTCGTCTCTTCTTTCATGTAATCCTTCTTGGTCTCATGCATCTTGTAGTACTCTTATCTTATCTTCCCTTCCTTTATTCTATTCATTCTCACCACCACCATCTCTTCCTCCTCCTCCTTCCTCCTTCTTCTCGTCTTTGCAGTCTCCACATCTCCTTATGTTCCCTCCCTTTATTCATTCTCTCACCACTACCATCCCCTCCTCCACCTCCTCCTCCTGCAGCTGTCACCCCTGTTCCACGTCGCTGCTCTTGCTCTCCCTCCATTTTTTCTCCCCGCCAAGGAACTATGTAAATGATAAGGAAAACATACACGGCAACACGACGGGAGGTGAACGAGATGGAAATGAGCAGGAGGAGAAGGAGGAGGAGGAGCAGGAGAAAGGAGGAGAGAAATAGTCCAGTAAAATATTCAAGAAAGGGTATAAATGTATTAAATATAGGAGTGTTTAGAATAAGAATGGAGAAATAAACAAGATAAGGGCAATTAGGATATGAGTGATAGAAGAAGGGGCGGAGAAGACGAGCAAGAACAAGAGATGAATGAATAACTACCACTACCACCACCACCACCACCCCCACCACCATCACCACCAACACCACCACCACCACCACCACCAACAACAACAACATCAGCAACAACAACAAATGACACTGCAATAAATAAGAAGAAACCACAAAGACCACACACACAAAAAAAAAAATAACAGCACGACGAAGAAAACGAAAACACAAATCATACAAAACACACACACACACACACACACAAAAAAAAAAAAGGAACACAAAAAAAGAACAAGAACAAGAGAAAACAAAAGAGAGGACACGAAGAACATTATCATCACGAGCACATCTGAACTCCATTAACCGAACCAGCTTACCTGTGTCCGTCACTTCCTAATTACCACAGAACACCTCAAGCATGACTGACTGCGTGCCTATGTGCGTATGTGTGCGTGTGTGTGCGTTCGCGCGTGTGTGTGTGTGTGTCTGTCTGTCTGTGTGTGTGTGTGTGTGTGTGTGTGTGTGTGTGTGTGTGTGTGTGTGTGTGCGTCCGCCTATGTGTACGTGTGTGGTCCTGTGTGCCAGAGCGCCTCGCCTGAATTACATCAATCCGAACAAGGAATCAAGAGTTCTCGTTTATTCCCGATTTTGGCATAGATGAAGTTGATGAAGGCGAAGGGGGCGGCGCGGAGGTGCAGCATGAGACAGGCAGTCCTTTGACGGCATACAAACGACATCCGCATCGCAGACGGCGGGCTAATGATGGCCTTAGGGAGACGGGAGGGACCGGGGGAGGGACGAGGCAGGTGGTGTTAGGGAGGGAGGAGTTGGGAAGAAAGGGAGAGGGAGTAGTGGTCGGGGAGTGGCCGGCTATGGCTAGGGGCATGAATATTCTCCCCGCCTCCCTTTAGAGTGATGTTTGCCAAGGGACACTGACCGCTTGTCCTTCTCTTGTGTTCCTCCTCTTCCTCCTCCTTCTCTTCCTCCTCCTCCTTCTCTTCTTACTCTCATTCCTCCTCTTCTTACTTCTAGAGCATTAGCTTCCACTCGGATAAGCACACCCATTACTCTTGGTAACGTGAGATTGGCGTGCGTGTGTGTGTGTGTGTGTGTGTGTGTGTGTGTGTGTGTGTGTGTGTGTGTGTGTGTGTGTGTGTGTGTGTGTGTGCACCTTTCTACTATCAGGTTGCTAAGGTGGCGGCACTGATAAATAGTAATTGCAGCATGCGAGTATTACCACTACGGATGCCCTTATATGGCGCGTGGAGGTCACCTAGCACATACACACACACACACACACACACACACACACACACACACACACACACACACACACACACACACACACACACAACACACACATACACACACACACACATAACTCTCACAATCTGTCATCATTTTCCCATTTTCCTCTTTACCATTTCCTCCTCTTCTTCTTTTGTCGAGTTTGAGGAAAGAAGGAGAAAGATTCAACACCTCCTTCGTCTCCTCCTTCGTCTCCTCCGTCTCTCCTTCCATTCTTCCTCCATTCACTCAGTCATCCTTCTCTCTCTCTCTCTCTCTTCTTCCTTCTTTCCTTTCATTCTTCAACTATTTTTTTTTTGTCTTCTCTATTACATCCCCTCATTTCTTCCCTACTTCTCTTTCTTTTGACTCTTCTTTCCCACCATTTCTTGTTCACCTCCTTGCTTCTTCTTCCTTCCTGCACCTCCTCTCCTTCCCCCTCCTCCTCCTCCTCCCCTCTACCTTCCTTTCTTCCCTCCCTCTCTTCCTTCCTTCAGGTAGCAAATACAGACAGGTCATTACCTCACACCTTCCTTCATTGCTTCATCCTTCCTTCCCCACACACGAAGCTCCTTCCTTCCTTCCTTCCTTCCCTCCCTCCTTCGTTCTTTGCAGCCTCGCTCTGTCTACTTCCTTAAGCGGCGCCTCTGCCATCAACTATTGTGCTACACCTCAGCAAATTTGACAACCACCTTCACATCTACTAGTCACAGTCTCTCTCTCCTCTCTCTCTCTCTCTCTCCTCTCTCTCCTCTCCTCTCTCTCTCTCTCTCTCTCTCTCTCTCTCTCTCTCTCTCTCCTCCTCCTCTCTCTCC
>NC_087158.1:30007039-30009539 GCF_035594125.1 Scylla paramamosain | reverse complement strand
TACTCAGTTTCTGACCCAGAGTGTACCAGGAAGAGCTGAAGAGTTCAAACTTCAGCTACCAGTGACATATGACGCTTGTTTCTTCATTATTGTGGATTTTGATCTGAGGAATTAAGAGTGAGAGGAAACACGAAGCACAACCGGAAGGAGTATTGAAATCTACCCGATTTCTGACCCCGGCTGTACCAGGAAGAGCTGCCAATGACAATACGACACTTACTTACGTTTTGCAAGATAAATGTTCGCAGATAAGAGGAATTAAGGCTGATGGGAAACACAAAACGCAATTAGAAGAGAGTATAGAAGGCGACTCGATTTCTGACCCCGAGTGTACCAGGAAAAGCTGAAGCGTTGCAACCTCGACTGTCAATGATAATACGACAATTGTTTCTTCAGTATTCTTGATGGAAGTTTCACGGAGGAGTCTTTGGGGGTGGAACTGACATAGAAACCAATCGAAACAAAATACCCCCACAGAACAATGATCTATATCCAAGAAGGAGAGCGGGGACCATTCTTCACTCTAGCGGTGTAGTCAATAGCCTGCTTCGGGAATGGAGGAAGAGAAAGGGTTTAATCCAATACATTACTACATCACACACTCGCGCCTCGGGGTGTGAGGAGAATGGTGGGAGTGGTGAGGCAACATGACGCAAACAGATACTAAATCACCAAAAGGGAAAAAATAAAAAGGGAAAACAAAGGAAAAGAAGCTAATCGATTTGTTTCTAAGCGATGAATACGAGAAAATAAATCCACTGAAATGAGACGTAAAACTACACTGCTTGAATTACAACAGCGATAGCATTTCCAAGATTCTGAATTTGGGTTTTAGGTTAGTACACATTTTTATTATTGCTTCCACTGCGTTGTGTGTGTGTGTGTGTGTGTGTGTGTGTGTGTGTGTGTGTGTGTGTGTGTGTGTGTGTGTGTGTGTGTGTGTGTGTGTGTGTGTGTGTGTGTGTGTGTGTGTGTGTGTGTGTGTGTGTGTGTGTGTTACTACTACAATTTTCCTTCATTTCATTTGAGGAATGTGGTCCTTGAAATAATGGAAAAGGAGTGACGAGGAAAAACAAAACAAAAAAGACAAGACGAGTGTTGCAAGTGTTGTGTGTCGTATTGTCCAATAGAATGTTAATGCAGAAAACGTATCGTGTGTTGCTGTATTTTTGGCAAACATTTTTAGGATTTTTATATATATATATATATATATATATATATATATATATATATATATATATATATATATATATATATATATATATATATATATATATATATATATATATATATACATATATTGTCTTCTAAACTTTGGTGTTGTTCGTGATAGCAAACCGAATTCTGAGATAAGAGGAAAGAAGTGAATGAGAATAAAGTGAAGAGGTGTATTTACAACAACAATAACAACAACAACAACAACAACAACAACAACAACAACAACAACAACAACAACACCAGCAGCAGCAGCACCAACAGCAACAGCGACAGCAACAGCAAACTAGAATGACCTCTTAATGGGAACACAAACAAAGAGTAATAAATTCGGAGGTTGAACTAGCAGTCTTACCAAAAACAAGATCAAACCTGACAACCATAAAAACAAACCCACAAAATCAACAAGAAGAGGAGGAGGAGGAGGAGGAGGAGGAGGAGGAGGAGGAGGAGGAGGAGGAGGAGGAGGAGGAGGAGGAGGAGGAGGAGGAGGAAGAGGAAGAGGAGGAAGAGCAGAAGTGCCAAGGCAGAACACATCAATAATGACGTTGTGCAGTGAAAGTGTCTCGGCTCAACGCTTGCAACACTAGTCTGGTCTGACGAAAGCTGAAAAAGAAGCTAACAGGAAAAAAAAAAAAAAAAAGGAAAAAGAAAAGAAAAAAGAAAAAAAACAATCATTGGTCCCAGAAGACTCGTTATTTTTTCCACTCCTCCTTCTCCTCTTCCTCCTCCTCCTCCTCCTACTCCTCCTCCTCCTCCTCCTCCTCCTCCTCCTCTTCCTCCTCTTCCTTCAGGCAGAGGATTAACATCGTCTCGTTCAATTATTATTTCGTCAGTTTCTTTTGTTCTTTTGTTTTTACTTCGTCTGCATCACGTCCGTCTTCTGGCAATCTTTGTACTTTTTTTTAATCTATTTTTTATACCTCTTACATCAGATTGCCCTTTTGTCTACCTGTGGAGATCGTAATGTGCAATTTGATCTGATTTCATGTACGTAGAAAAAAAGTACTCTCTCTCTCTCTCTCTCTCTCTCTCTCTCTCTCTCTCTCTCTCTCTCTCTCTCTCTCTCTCTCTCTCTCTCTCTCTCTCTCTCTCTCTCTCTCTCTCTCTCCTTCATCTTTTTATTCAACAGCTTCACCACTGCGCCACGTCCCCCGCATCGCCTTCAGGAGGAACTCACCTTGATGGCAATTTCGAGGTCCTCTTCCCTCATGATAGTCATCTCGAAGGCTGGCGGGGCGGCTGGGAGCAACACCTGCAGGAAGGGCGGCGCGGGGCAGGGGCG
>NC_087158.1:29999539-30002039 GCF_035594125.1 Scylla paramamosain | reverse complement strand
GGTCACAATACAGCAAGCGGAGAGCGCCAGTATAATGATCTTGAAGAGCTGACGAGAGAATGTCTTCCGAGGTAATGCTGTCCAGGTCACGCTGCCAAGAGAGGAAGGGAAGGAGTGCACAAGGGCGAATATCACAATCGCCACCAACAGGCAGCTCCACATGAGGGAGGTGGAGGAGATAAGGCTGCCTTTGATTGCCGCTTTGTGTTGCTTCTTCTCGGCGGAAAGTGACGAGAAGTAGTACACGGGAGCTGAGATAGTCTTGGTCTTGCCGTGCGACTGTGACTCCCGCCTCTCCGACTCACGCCTCGCAGGTGACGCGTCTTTCCTCCTGTCTGCTGACCTCTTCCTAACAGATGATGTCTCTTTGTCAGGTAATCTCTTCTTGATAACTAACTCATTTTTGTCAGGTAATCTCTTTTTTTCAAATGACCTCTTCCTCTCAGGTAATCTCTGCTTGTCAGCTGGCCTCTTCTTACCAGCCGACCCGCTTTTGTCAGGTAATCTTTCACAGCCAGGCGATCTCTTTCCTTCAGGTGACCTCTTCCTGTCAGGTAAGTTTTCCCCGTCAGCTGGTCTCTTCCTGTTAAGTGACTCATCTTCCTTAGGCAATTTTCTCTCGTCACGTGACTCATTGCCGACAGATGATCTCTCTCTGCCAGGCCTCTTCCTCCTTTCACGTATTTCATTCAGGTCTAGTGATTCCTTTCTATTTGGTGACTGGCTGTTCGGTGCCTCGCCTGCACGCCGCGGCGCCTCCCTCGGGGCCCTGCGCGGCGTGTCCCAGCCAGGTGGTTCCTCCCCATCCGATGGACTGTCCCTGGCCGGCGAAGAGTCGCTAAGAGGAGAGTCAATTAACATGCGGTAATACGGGGGAAGCTTGTCGGCATGGGAACACCCAGTCCGCCAGAAAACATCTTTTTTCGGGAGTGTTTCTCCTCCCTGGTCCATGTGGCTCGGGGCGGGAGCGGCGGCTGCCATTTGATTAAGGTCGGTAGTAGAGGTGGCCTTGTTCACCTTGTTCACCGGCCTCCGCTTCTTACTGAAAAACCGGAAACCAATACGAGAGAAAAAGAACTTAATCTGTTTTTTGTATTTCTTTTCTGATTTTTCTTGTTTCGCGGAGGGTGCGGTGGAGGGAGGGCCCAAGGACGGCTGGGTCTGAGGTCTGCTGCCGCTCTCTTCATCGTCCTCCCTGTCGCCCACCCCCTGCTCCCCCTTGGAGGACGACACATCCATGTTTGCTTATGAATATGGAAAAGCTAAAATAAATACGATGCTGCTCACTACACTGTCACCTGCACCGCACAAACCTAACCTCACCTAACCTGATCTATCACACATTTCACATTCTAAGAGCTATGACTCTTCCATACACTTCCCTTGGTTGATTTTCTTTGTCACGTGTCTCAAAACTCGCAAGTAAAAGCACATGTACAACATTTACTCTCAAGAGAAACCTAACACCAATATTATCCCCCCACAAAAAAATAAAATAAAATGTTACGCTTTCATATCACACCCTTACTGTTTACACTACGCCCGCAAACATCAACGAAGAGACATCGGTGTAAATACTCAACGAAAACCAACCCACGGGAAAGGAGAACAAGTATCTGGCCCTGAAAAGGTAACCATCCACCATACAATGCCACGCCAGCCTTTCCTAACGTGGTGTTTTCCAGACAAGTCACAGGAAGCCAGTCTGACCTGCGCTGGGTGGTTTCCGTACAGAAGCTCAGACAACACTGGAGGAGGAAGAGGAGGAGGAGACCAGCTAACAGCACAAAGGAAGAACAAACAGCAGCAGAACCGTTGGCACTTACGAGACTGTTAGTGACAAACTGCATTACGCAATCTAAAAATAAGAGACGTAGGATGATAAAGGCGAGGAGGAGGAGGAGGAGGAGGAGGAGGAGGAGGAGGAGGAGAATGGAAGAGGAGGGTACAAAAGGGGAAAAAAAAGTGACGGCAACAATAGATGATCCATTATTGTCAGTCTGTCTGTATATTTAACCTTCCGACCTGAAAGTTTCCACCAAGTTTGCTGGAATCTCTCTCTCTCTCTCTCTCTCTCTCTCTCTCTCTCTCTCTCTCTCTCTCTCTCTCTCTCTCTCTCTCTCTCTCTCTCTCTCTCTCCCTCTGTAATCTGATGGAGTCTAATGGCCACTTTTTCTTTCACTTCCCTCCCTCTCCTCCCCCTCCTTCCTCTCCCTTTCATGACCTCTCTCATCAATTCTTCCTCCTCCTCCCGCTCCTCCTCCCTGTCCTCCTTTCCTCCACTCCCTCCCTCCCTCCCTTCCAGCACAGCTTCTCCTCAGCGGCACTGGAGGGAAACTAAAAAGAGCGCTCCCCTCCATTGTTTCCCTCCCGCAGGTGACAGTATTGGCTTGGGTGTCACGCACGTGCCTCCCTCCCCCCCCGCCATCCTCCTAACACACACAAAGCTCGGTTGCTAAGTGGAGAGCGTTCTTGCTTACAGCTCAACAAGCAAAGGTTC